>NC_056735.1:716990947-717275947 GCF_019279795.1 Protopterus annectens | reverse complement strand
TCACCTCCAGCTATCACACATGACAAAGTCCTAAGAGTGCTATCAAATGCAAAAAATACTGCATCGATGTGTTCTGACAATATCCATGGATGCGTCTTAAATAGCATAAAGTACAATTCAGCCACACACTAACAACACTGTTCAAACTCAGCCTCTATACAGGTTTTGTACTGAGTGAATGGGGAACAGCTACAGTCATTCCCCTGCATAAAGGTGGACCTTCCATAGACCCAGGCAATTACAGACCAATAAGTCTGACCAGCCTCATATACAAAGCCATGGAAAGACTTATTATTGAATTAATCAACCAAGAAATAGGGAACCTCAATACACTGGACTGGTGTCAGTTTGGCTTCGTCAAGGGCAGATCATGCTTATTCAACCTAGTGGATTTTTTTGGAAAGGTCACCACAACAATGGATGAAGGCAAATGTTACACACCGCATACCTCAACATAGCCCAGCTTTTGACACAATTCACTTAAGCATAATAAAAAAAGCTAAATAAACTGTGCATAAACCTGTAAGTCACCCGCTGAATTGCCAACTGGATCACAGACAGGACACAGATAATTAAAATAGGGCACGTTACCTTCACAAAGCGACCAGTCACTAGTGGAGTCCACCAGGGTTCTGTGCTGAGACGTCTCCTGTTTTGCATCTACTTTTATGAAGTAAAGGCCAATATTAAAGGGCTCTGGCTGACTAAGTTGCAGATGACTGCAAGTTAGGAGCAGTCACTGAACCCCCAAATGACTTAGCCATCCTGCAGGAATATTTGTCTCAAATAAATAACTATAGTGTCAAAATCATGGTCTGAAACAAAATGCCAAAAAATGCATTACTGCACAATTTGGGAAGTCATCTACCACAGGGGAACTATGAAATTGACAACATGCACCTAAGAGTTGACCCATTTGTGCATGATTTGGGAACTTATGTGTACAGGAGCCTAACTTTTGACCAACATGTGTCAATTGTTGTAAGAAAGTTGCTCTATACTACACAGCTTATAAACACTGCACCCCTCTACTCAGCCCTCATTAGGCTAGTCATTGAACATAATGCCCCCTTTGCCATTTATCTGTCCAGAAACATGCAACAACTGGAATTCCTGCAGTGATACCTTACTAAAAGGATATAAGGCCTGAACAACATGTCCTACATGGAGAGACTCATAGCCCTTTCACTATACTTAGTATCCTAAAGACTGCTAAGAGGTGATCTGTGTCTAGCATAAAAGGCATCCTCCAACCCACTACTGAAGGATTTACTGCACATCAGCAAGAAAAATGACATCATAATTACTTTGTATAGGGATCAAAATCTCTTCTGCAACATCAACAGAATGCTTTGGAGGGACAGGTACATTTCACAGAGGATAACACTGTTCTAGAACAGACGCCCCAGCCACATAAAAAAAAAAGTTCAGCACTGTCCATTTTCAAGTGCAATTTAGATCTACAGAGGAGAAGAGAAAATTTACCCCATAACTGCCCCCTGTATTACTAATGGACAGATGATTCTCCAAAATGCTTTATCACATGCCTGGGTCCCCTCAAATTATCTACTTTATTACCCCATTTACTCTTACTAGGGGTAATGTATAATTATTGATCACAGGATGGGTGAAGCCGATCTACAACTAAATGGGTTAGGTTATTCTGAGCACAAAAAAGGAAACTGGCTAGGCATAAAATGGCCCACAAGGGCAGCTACCCTAGTACTTACCTAGGAACCTATGAACCTGCATGGTTGGAAGCACAGGGTATCTCTCTCCAATGGGGATGATGAGCTATGAACCTATGAACCTGTACGGTTGGAAGCACAGGGTATCTGTCTCCAATGGGGATGGTGAGCTATGAACCTATGAACCTGTATGGCTGGAAGCACAGGGTATCGCTCTCCAATGGGGAAGGTGAGCTATGAACCTATGAACCTGTATGGCTGGAAGCACAGGGTATCTCTCTACAATAGGGATGGTGAGTTATGAACCTACAAACCTGTATGGTTGGAAGCACAGGGTATCTCTCTCCAATGGGGATGGTGAGCTATGAACCTATGAACCTGTATGGTTGGAAGCACAGGGTATCTCTCTCCAGTGGGGATGGTGAGCTATGAACCTAGGAACCTGTATGGCTGGAAGCACAGGGTATCTCTCTCTCCAATGGGGGTGGTGAGCTATGAAACTATGAACCTGTATGGCTGGAAGCACAGGGTATCTCTCTCTCCAATGGGGATGGTGAGCACTCAGATAGTGCAGCCTCAGATTTGTCTGTAAGTAAGGTCACACTTTCAGTTTGTACTGAGGGTGGATGCTCACCCAGGATGATGATAGATGGCATCTCTATGTCATCTGACTGTGACTCTGGCATCAGTGTCTCATCATATTCATCAATCCCTTTGTGGATGTCAACACCTACCTGTCATCTTGCCTCAGTTTCTATAGGTGTCTACTCTGTGATAATACAAAAAAGACACACAGTGTAATCAGGAGTCATCATCATCATCATCAAGCCCCTTTTTCCCATTTTCTACATGGAGTCTGCATGTCATGTTAACTGTTGCCATCTGTCTCGATTCAATGCCACACTCCTGCCTTCTTCGACACTCATGCCCAACAGTCGCAGATCTCCTGTCATGCAATCTATCCACCTCTTTGCTGGACACACTTGTTTTCTCTTACCTTCTTCTTGTCTGTCCCAAATCTTCTTCACCAGATTGTCTTCTGCTTTTCTGCACATGTGCCTGAACTACCTTAATCTGTTCCCTTTGATCTGTTCTGCAATTGGAGCTACTTTGGCTTCTGCTCTTATGTCCTCATTTCTTCAGCTGTCCCACAGTGTACATCCTACCACGCTTCTCTAGCACTTCATTTCCATCACCACTAGCTTTCTCACCTGCTTTGCCTTTACTGCCCAGGTTTCTGTACCATGCAGTAGTACTGGTAGCACCACTGTTTTGTACACCTTACGTTTCAGCTTCTTTGGCATTCTTCTGTCATACACTACACCTAACACTCTATGTTAGTTGGCTGCAGCCCCTCTGATTCTAGATTTGACCTCTTTATTCAGACATCCCTTCTTCTCAACCACTCCTAAAAGGCACTACTAACTATTAACCTGTTCCACTATCTTCCCTTCTATTTCAATTCTCAGCTTCTGATTTCCCAGTTTGCTGCCATTACCACAGTCTTATCTGTATTTAGTTTCATCCCAGGCGCCTTCAGTTTTGCATTCCATTCCCCTATCCTTTGCTGAAGTTCTTGCTTAAAGTCTGTCTGCAATGCCACACTGTCTGCATACAGCAACTTTGTTAATGTGTCCCCTCTGACCTGTTTGCTAATGTAGTCTATCACCAGTATGAACAGCAGTGGGCTCAAAGCTGAACCCTGGTGTACACCCACTTCCACTGGGAGCCCCTCTGTGAGGCCAAACACTGTTTGTACTTGAGTCACTGGGTCCTTGTACATAGTCTGCACTAATTCTATCAATGTTTCTGGGACATCGAACCATTGCAGGACTGCCCAAATCAGCTTTCGTGGGACCTTGTCATATGCTTTCTCCAAGTCAACTTCTTATGAACTATCTCTTTCTCACTGCAAGCATCAGGTCAGTTGTGCTGCATCTTGATCTGAATCTGAACTGCTCATCTCCCATCTTACTTTCTACTACTCTGTGTATTAGTTTATTGATCATTCTCTCCAGAACTTTCATACAATGTGACAGGAGTTTGATGCCTCTGTACTGCCCACAGTTGTGGATGTCCCCTTAGTTGTTGTACACTGGCAAGAGTATGCTTATTCTCCTGTAATCAGGAGTACATTTGCCAAAAGCATGTCTCTATCATATGTATGTCACTTGTCTCCATGCAAGATGTTCCACACAATCCTAACCTACCACCACTATCATGACGACACAGCTGGATATCTGATGCTCCTATAGCAACACCTAAACAGCATATATGCTCTGATCAACCACAGTTAATATGTGCAGAGTTACTACACAGATATAGGTTCATAGGTTCATAGGTTTATACTAGGCTATCTGCCCTAAGGCATTTATAAGCCTAGCCCAGAGTTTTTGTGGCTTACGCCACCCCTTATGTTAAAAAATACTGTGCCCATTAGTTTGTTGTGCCTCTGTCCAGCAGTGACACAGAGATGATTCCCGGGGTAAACCTACGATCTCCCATCCACCGGTCAAGATTTCTCTTGAACAGAGCCAGCGAGGTGCTCTGCCTCACATGGACCGGGATTTTATTCCACAACATAGGGAGTCTCTGGGTGACAAATCTATCCCTCCAGCATGTCCTATTTATATCCGTGCTAAGGTTTAAGTTGCTTGCTCTAGTGGATCTGGTAGATTTGGATTTTTTGAGGTGGAGCATGCCCATTAATTCCGGGTTGGACATGGCCTTGTATGTCAGGCACAGGTCACCTCTGAGCAGACGGTATGCGACTGAATAGAGCTGGAGTTTCTTCAGTCTGGCAGCATATCACAGATTTTGGAGTCCCTTTATCCTTTTGGTGAGGAACTTTTGGGGTCTCTCCAATTTCTGCAGGTGTCGGGTGAGATACATCCCGAATGGGGCATTGTACTCGATCATTGGTCTGATAAGTGAAGAGTACAGGGGAACAATAACCTCACTTGATCTGGATGTGAATCCCTTCATGATCAGGTGGGCAATGTAGAAGGTTTTTCTAACCACTTTAGTAATGTGAGTGTCAAAAGAAAGGCCACTGTCAACCTGGGACCCAGGTCACTGATAACCTCTTCTGTGCTTAGTGGATTGCCACCTATATGGTAGCTTGGGGTTACCTTGTTTTTCCCGAAGGGTATGACTATACATTTTTTGGCATTTAACTTCAGGCCATGGCTCTGGCACCAGCTATCAGTTTCCGTGAGACCCCTCTGAAGGATATCTGTGTCCGATGTACTTTCCACTATGGCTCCCAGTTTGCAGTCATCTGCAAACTTTGTCAGCCATAGTCCTCCTATGTTAGCCTGTACTTCTGAGAAGTAGATGCCGAACAACAGGGGGCCAAGGACTGAGCCCTGTGGGACACCACTTGTGACCGGCTTGGAGTCTGACACGGCGCCAGCTACTCTAACCCTGTGGGTTCTGTCCTTTAGCCAGTTTGCAACCCATCTTGTGACATATGGGTTTACATTTAAGCTGGTAAGTTTCTCTATAATACCTGAGTGGGGTATTGTGTCGAAAGCTTTTGCAAGGTCAAGGTAGGCTGTATGGACTGCCTTTCCTCATCAATAGCCTTGGTGACTGTTTCGAAGAAGTCGACCAAGTTCAAAAGGCATGATCTGCCCTTGACAAAGCCAAACTGGGTCGGGTCCAATGTCTGCAAGTCCCCTATGTCTTTGTTTATGAGATCCATTATGATCCTCTCCATAGCTTTGCAGACCAGGCTTGTTAAGCTTATGAGGCGGTAATTACCAGGGTCCGTAGAGGCACCGCCTTTGTGGAGTGGGACCACAGTTACCGTACGCCACTCCTTGGGCACGTATCCTGTGGTAAGGCTAAGATTAAACAGCTGCCTTATGTGCGGGTTTAGTTCCTCATTGAGTTCATGTAGCACACAGCCGGGGACACCATCCGGTCCCATTGATGCTGTGTTTTTAGCTTTAGAGAGAGCAGCTTTCACCTGCGCATTGGAGATGTCTGGGAGGCTGCACTCTGCTGGGATAGTTATCTCTCCTTTTGGGAGGGGAGAGGGGGGTGAAGTTTGCACTGAACCTGTCTGCCAGTATGTTGGCAATGTCTGTGGGTTCAGTGATTTTTCTATCATTTTGGACTAATTCTGAGCATATCTGGGAGTTTCCACCCAGGTTTCTAACATAGCTGAAGAAGGTCTTATGATTGTCTTTTGAATCTATGGCAATTTTTCTCTCAAAGTTGGCCTTGGATGATTTTATGAGAGCTCGTATTTTTTTACTAATAATGATCAAAGGTGTCTTCTCTTTTATGGATTTTGCTCTATCATGTAACAGCTTTCTCCTCTTATTGTAAAGTTTGTTTATGGCTGGGGTCCACCAGACTGGACGCTTGCCCTTGGTGGAAAGAGTCTTGGTTTTATTAGGGATTGCCTGATCCATGCAGTCCTGGAGGTGTTCGTAGAAGGCATTTGTAAGGGCTTCCGCAGCTTGGGTTGTGGTTTCCACTGGCTCGGGGCCTTGAAGGATACCACACCAGTCTTGAGTAGTGTGAAGTTTGCTTTAGAGAAGTTCTTCACTGTGGTTTTTTTGTTTGGGGTGGGGGGGGGATGTGGATATCCAGTGAGATTAGTTTATGATCTGATCTCACCAATGAGGGATATACTTCGGTGTGGAGCATTTTGTCCCCATGTTTGTGATGATGAGATCTAGTATATTTTCTCCTCTTGTGGGAACGGTGACTAGTTGTTCCATGGCATTTGAATTTATGAACTCCAGGAACCTTTGGGCTAGAAAGTTTGGGCTTGAGTAATGTTCCCAGTCTATATTCGAGTAGTTGAAGTCACCCAATATAATGGTGTTTGGAGATACATTTATACCCTCCAGTGTCTTCAAGAAGGCTGTGTGGGGTTCCTGAGTTTGAGAGGGTGGCCTGTAGCATGCTACAAATTGTAGAGCAGTTTTGCCTATGGTTAATTGCACCTGGATGGTTTCCGATGCTTCGTGCGTTGCCACCAACCTGGAGGTGTGGGTATCCTTGATGAATATGGATACACCCCCTCCTTTTGTGGTGTGGTCCGGGTTTTGGGGCCGGAACGCATGATATGAGGTAAAACCTGATAGTGCCAGGGTGCTCTCAGGAGCCTTGAACCAGGTTTCAGTCACAGCACAGACATCGATGTTCTCCATACTGAGAAGGGCCTCGAGTGCGTGCATTTTGAGATTTAGACTTCTGGCATTGAGCAGCATTACCCTTAGTTTCTTCCCATTTTTGTTTTCTAGGGTGGTAGGTTTATAATTTGAGCCTTGCTTAAAAAAGGCACTATGGGGGTGGCAAGAGCCTTAGCCAATATCCAGAATCCCAGGGGGTGACAGGTGCCGTCCCTTGCGAAGCAGCGTGGCTTGTCAAGCATGTCATCCCAGGCAGACAGGCACTGGATCCCCTTTGAATGACACCAGAAATTAAGCCAATTGTTAAAGCTGATCATCTTGTCTCTATGTTGTGGCATCATTCTAGGTGAAGGAAGGATGCTGCTCAGGGTCAGGGTCATACCTGCCTGGGCTACATAATCAGAGAGCTCCTCTATGTCTCTTTTCATGTAGTCCAGGGAGGTTCGTCTCAGGTCGTTCACACCAGCATGGACAATGACTGTGTCATATTTGTACTTGCTGTGGAGTGACCTGAGTGCTTGTGTTATGTGGCGGATTCTAGCGCCCGATAGGCAGCTTACTGTGACCCTCTCCTTGTTCAGCCTGGTGAGTGGGACGTCAGTGTGTCTGACTATGGAGTCACCTATGACAAGTATGTTTGGTGTTGTATTTGGCCTTAAGGGCTGTGACTGCTTTGCACACTGATTTTGTGTTTTATGTGTTGTCTGTGGTGTGTCATGAGGTGGCGGTTGCTTGGGTGTCTGCTTTGGAGGCCTCTGCTGTTTAGGTAAATTTTTGCTCAGAGCCTCCGAGTATGTCTCTGTGTGTTTATGTGTTTGATTCATTGTTGTGATAGCTTTATGTGAGACTGGTTTTGTGGTGTGTGTAGTTGCCTTCTCCTCCTGTCTGGTCTTGCCAGTCCTGAGTTGAGAGAGCTCAGCCTCCAGTTTGGCTAAATAGCTGCATCTCTCGCAATTATTTGTGTTATGTGGGAGGAGGAGAGGGTTGTCTGTGTACATGAGGCAATTGTAACATATTCCCAGATTCACCAACTGGACAGGAGAGGATGCCAGCATCTGGCCCTTCGACATGCTAGAGAAATTAAGAAGTTTGGGGTGTAACTGAATGAGAGAGGACTTAGTAAGGAAGTGGGTACTCCTGGGGGGGGGGGGGGGGTTCGCTAGTGAGGGACTTTGTATAATACAGAAGTGCGAAGCCTGAAAAGAAGATGCTTTTAAGACAAGTGCTGAGCTTTTTTTTTTTTTTTTGGAGAAAAAAAAGCTTTTAGGAACAAGTGCTGCGCTTTTTAGTTAAGGGATATACTGTTTAGATTACTAGTAGAGCAGTTCTAAGGGAAAAAATGAAGAACACACTTTATGGAGCCAGAAAAAGTTTAACCTTGTTAAACCGACGCTACCCGATGCTGCTCTAGTGGCAACTCCACGCTAAATCGCGCTAAAGCGTGCTTGATAGCAGGGGCTGGAAAGAGCCAGGAATTGACCCAATACGGCCAATAAAACTACAGTTTCAAGTCAGTAACCACTCCCACGGGGGGCAGGGGAGCTGCTCAATGTTTTTCACTGCCACTGATCAACAGAGAGACTTTCCTTTAGCCCAAGCAAAAATGGCCTCACAGAAACTTACAAACAGTTCAGGAACAGCAAGCCTGTAACTGAACTTTTTTAAATCTCAGAAAAGTGGGAAAAAGCAAGATTTTTTTTTTTGTTTTTATTTTTTCAGAGATAGAGGTTCACAAGTAATATCAAGTTATAACAGTGCAGTAAATGACCCCACACAAGAGTGCTAGGTCAAAGACAGAAAATATGCAAGTTTTGAGAAAAAACGATTTTAAAATTAAGTGCAAACAGGAAATTCAGTAAACAGCTTTTGTTTGTGCTCTAAATACAGCTACTAATGCAGAAATCAAGTTTAACAAGCCAGAAAATGCTCAAACTAGGCAACTATGCAGAAAAACTTAGCAAATGAACAGAGAAAAAATACTTAAAATCTCAAAAGTGGCTCCCTTCTTCTCTCAGCGTTTTCTCCTCTTGGTGGGTGCTTCACCAACAACCAACAAGCCTGAAAAGACGCCAAACCCACGAGGCAACTAGGTTTTAAGAGAGGAAGATGAAGGAGTTTTGGAAATGACCCCTACTGGTCAATAAAACTACAGTTTCAAGTCAGTAACCACTCCCACGGGGGGCAGGGGAGCTGCTCAATGTTTTTCACTGCCACTGATCAACAGAGAGTAAGTACACTACATTTCTGTGCTAGACTTCAAGTTACAAACTTTTTGCCAGTAGCACCACAAGTGAACATCAACAGCATTTTCAAGGAAGAGACTTATTTTGAGAAATCATCTGTGTCATGAATACCTCAAAGTTGGGAACAACAACACTTTACTTCTCTCTTCCACTGCCATTCTCTGTCCCAGTGAAGGGGAGTTGGGAGGCAGGATCTCACTTTATCTGGTCACATGACAGAGAGTAACAGTGCACTTACAGATCTGAGAAGAAGTCCAGTGTCAGCATTGTCTTTCCCAAACATACTCCCTAACTAAACAACTAAGGTAGGCAGGAGACAGCAAACTTCAAAAAAAAGAGTCATCTAACACTTTCCAAGTAGGATTTATGCCAGATATTTAACTACAGGTTGCTTTGACGTGGACTTGCGTGTTCTTTCTCAGTGTGGAGGATGCCTACCTGCATTTAAAGATGAGAAAACATTACAGGAAGTTCCATAGGTTCTAAGATGGGTAATCATTATTTTCAGATCACTGCTCAGCCCTTTACAGTTTTTATCTGTTGAATGTGGTATTAACCTGATGTGTCATCCACACAGATTCATCGGACTGGGTCCATCCTCAAACCACTGGTCAATCCACCAGAGATGATCCCAAAACAACTGCCCCCACTGGAGGAACACGAAAATCTGTTCTAACTCTATCAGCCTGCTGTTACTGGGTGCTCAATTCCATGTGGCCAACATCTCAGCAGCTAAGGAACATGTCTCTGCCTTGGCATGTTGATAACAAACTTAGGATGCTGCTGTAATGTGCTTCATCCCCCCATACCACCTTATTAATGCGTGCTAACCCTGACCCCAGCCCTAACCTTGCTTCTAACCCTAACCTTAACCTCGCACCTTACCTTAGAAAAACACTTTTTGTAACCACTACACAAGACAGGCTCATACACCAAAACATGCACCAACAAACAAGCACAACATTAAAGCTATCACCATATTTAACCCTTACTCTAACTCTAACCCAACAACACTCACACAAACACACTTACCTGTGTCTGCATTCAGAGCTGTCTACATTCTGAACCGTCAGTATATTTTGAACTGTAAAAACTGTAAAGGGCTGAGCAGTGAGCTGAAAATAATGATTACCCATCTTAGAACCTATGGAACTTCCTGTGATGTTTTCTCATCTTTAAATGCAGGTAGGCATCCTCCACACTGAGAAAGAACACGCAAGTCCACGTCAAGGCAACCTGTAGTTAAATATCTGGCATAAATCCTACTTGGAAAGTGTTAGATGACTCTTTTTTTGAAGTTTGCTGTCTCCTGCCTACCTTAGTTGTTTAGTTAGGGAGTATATTTGGGAAAGACAATGCTGACACTGGACTTCTTCTCAGATCTGTAAGTGCACTGTTACTCTCTGTCATGTGACCAGATAAAGTGAGATCCTGTCTCCCAACTCCCCTTCACTGGGACAGAGAATGGCAGTGGAAGAGAGAAGTAAAGTGTTGTTGTTCCCAACTTTGAGGTATTCATGACACAGATGATTTCTCAAAATAAGTCTCTTCCTTGAAAATGCTGTTGATGTTCACTTGTGGTGCTACTGGCAAAAAGTTTGTAACTTGAAGTCTAGCACAGAAATGTAGTGTACTTACTACAACCGCTAGGTTGGGTTTAAATGCTGACCATAAAAGAAATGCCCTGCCTCCCCCAATAACTGTCTTCAGTACGGCTTCATCAAAACACAGGTTGCCTTAAAGGGTGCATTCATACTGAAGTAGCCGTGACATTCTCTACAATTTTTTTAAGCAACAGTGGACATGTCTGGTAATGCAAAAAGCAGCTGCTGCTGATGTACCTACTCTGTCAGTGATTATGTAAAATATCTAAGCAGCATAGCATACAGCTTTTGTTGCTGTGCCCAGGAAGTGTTAATTCACAAATAAATTACAGTCCACTACAGGGAAACTGCTTCAGCAAGGATGTCTGCAAAATCAGCACATTGTCTACATAACTGACATCCTAGTTTATGGACTGGTTGGATGAACATACCCAGCTTGCTCCGTGTTCTGTATTCCTTATCGGAGGGCTGGGAAATCAGGGACCATGATTTGAACTGTGGAGTCTGACAACAGGAAGAGACAGTGGCATCAAATCAATGTTTTTACAAACAGTAAACCACCTATGCTGGAAAATAAACATATGCCTTACTGGTCAGTGTCAGCATTGTATCAAAACAGCACCAGGGAATAAGCTAAGAGGGTAACTATCATGCCCAAAGACATTCAACTGGCACACAGCATCTGAGGAGAGTGAGCTTAAACTGAAAAAGATTAACAGACCCAAAGGCTCTTTTAAGAGCCACAGTCTGGTCTGGCAGCTAGCACAGAGGACATATACCTCTGCCTTGCTAATGAACTGCTTCTTATGCCAATAGTACAGGGTTCAAATCCTTATTTGCCTACTGTGTGACCCTGAGCAAGTCACATAACCAGGTAGTATTCTGGGGCAATTTGGAATTTGAGCTGGGGTCCTTAACAGCCTCCTGGAGTGTATGCCCAGTAACTATCTGTGACAATAAAAATGTGATACTAAGAACAAATTAAAGAAAAAAATCAGTCAAGCAGCTGATGTTGAAGTCTTAACCAGTTGCTGGAGATGTTTCTCAGCAAAGCCTGAACCTCTCATACCTGTTTCATCATATGGAGGAATTCCACAAATGGGGATCATCTGGGGAAGATTTAAAGATGGAGTGGATCCAGCCATCAAATGTTCTAAACCAGGATCACAGATAGATGGCACATATTTGTGTCAGACAGAAGAAAACCTTGTCTCTAGAAGAAAAAGGTGAAGAGCACTTTGCTCTTTTATTTACCATGGAAATGCATCAAAATGCTTTCAGGAGATTTAGATGCCTTTTTCTCCCAGAAAGAGTGGAATGTCTTCTATCAATAAGAGGGAAGCATCTGCCTCGTCTTGTTCATAAGTGAAGGTAGAGGGTCTCAGAAGACTGTACAGTGGATAGAAGCAGTGGTAACTGTACTGCCAGTGTTATATCAAAATATGGCTGTGAAGCAAGAACTTGAGTTGTGGGATATGTTAGCGGAATTAGATCTTTCAGCTCATCTAAGAATGCCTGGGAGTCACAAAGAAATAGATGAAGACTGCTAATGGGAATAGGAAAGTCTGATCTACCCTGTACAGCTTGCAAATACTGCATCCCTTACAGTTCTGAAAAATGGAAGGATGGGTGGGTGTTTTTCAATGATATTTCTTCTATAACACTGTGGTATAAAAAGGGAAGAAAGGAGAGTGAAGGAAAGATGTTGAATGATTCAAACTTCACAGTATTTTCCTTTTTATATGCCCCAGAATATATATTGTTTGGGAATAAGCAAAAGTCTGACGTACTGGCACATATGGTACAAAACTGTCTAGGACATGATCTGATATAAAGGTTTCCAATCTGTCTAAGCAAAGAAAAAAGTAACTGAAATTTAAAGAAGCAGTACATTTAATCAGAAGCCAATTCACTGAAAGACTATTTTGCCATGTATTCTCTCCTTCACAAAACTGCTGCTACCCTGGAGTTGGTACACTTTTGTAAAGTGTTTCATCCACTACATTGTGATATGGGTGAGACTGCAGTCTCTCAACTCACCCCTCCATCCACCACCACCACCAAAATTCAGGAATATCCCCTTCTATAGAGAGAAAACAACAAAATAGTCTTTAACTGATATGACTCTGATAAAAAAAGATAAAATTCAAGTTCAATTCACAAGCCTCAAAATGTCAGGCATCAAACAGAAACTAGGGTCTAGTAATGATGCACTGAAATTATAAGCTACTTCACTGCCTGCACTGGAACTACTATCTCATGAGGTGTCCAACCCTGACTGCTGATCATTGAAAGAATTCATCCCTAATGGGTAATGATCCCAAGCTCTATGCTTCTGATGAAAGAGGGTGCAAGCTCTAACATATTTCTCCACTGAGACTGTAGCCAGGTCTCTATCCTAT
Organism: Protopterus annectens; assembly: GCF_019279795.1. Lineage (NCBI taxonomy): Eukaryota > Metazoa > Chordata > Ceratodontiformes > Protopteridae > Protopterus > Protopterus annectens. Next base: position 717,262,857 of record NC_056735.1, on the reverse strand, counting down.
TTTGGAGTATTCACCTTTCCCTTTTCCTCAGTGTTCCTTCATTTTGCTTCTTTATCAAAACCAAGTGCATGGAAGCAGCTAGTGTACCACTGCACTGACCCTGGGTCATACAATCACAACCAATGTGAATACCCATGTTAAAAGCATGAAAAAGGTAATTTAGTATGATCCATGCAACATCTGCCAATACTCCCTGCCCACTGATGGTTCAAAATGAAGGGGTAGCCATGACATTTAACTTGTTAGATACCATTGTGACGTGAGTTTTTCATGTGACAACTGTCTCATCAAACTGGTCAGAAGTCTACTAGCATCACATGCATGTTCTCTGACATACACCTACCTGTTTCAGGATCAATCCGGATGACTCTTCCTCCATTATAACATGCCAACCATAGTTTTCCTTCACTGTCAATGGTCATTCCATCAGGAATGCCTTCATCTTCCTCCATTTTATACAATACTCTGCGATTACCTTAAACACAGATTGTTAGTCAACAAAAAAGCTTTATAAACTAATAAAATTATTGCAGAAATACCAGAACAGGATGACAGAACTACTACTTTACATTCAATTAAAACCAATTCATAATGAAAAGTATACCATTTTTCAGTATACCTAAAAACAAGTCTTTTTTCTTTATGTAACATATAGATAATGCCATCATTCAGATAATTTACAATGCATACAAAAAATGATTTATGTTTTACCTCATCATTTCATATCTCCCACAAAAGAAAACAGGTGAAACCAATACATTGTGTCAATATAGCATAACATATGACTGTAATTCCTCTTTCAGCCCCTTCCTTTACATTAAAAGGAGGAGTCAAGAGTTAGTATAATGGTTAAGATGTTTAACTCACAGGCACAAAGTACAGGGTTTGATTCCCACCTTTGAAAGCCTTAACATGGCCCACAAGGGCAGCTCGCCTAGTATTTAGCTATGAACCTATGAACCCTGTTATAACTACTGCAGGATAGGTTAAAGGCATATAGTATCAATCTAGATTGAAGGGGCTGATGACATAATATGCACTAACACATCTGAGCCATCCAGAGTCTAGTCTGCCTGTTATGGTGCTGCAGCATCTGATGTTAAGCTGCAAAACTAATCTTACTCCCTGTACTTATGTACACTATTAATCATGCCATACTTCTCACTCTTGGTCTTTGGGTAGCTCTCTCCATGTTACTCCTTCATATGCAATTACCTACGAGCCATTAACAATCTTTTTTTTTTCTACTCGCCGTTTATCAAAAATTAAATATTGAGAAAAGTAAACCAAAAAAACCTAAAAAAAACATTTATTTTGTAGAGGGCAAGCCCCCCCCCCCACCACCACCACCACAAATCCACTGTTTGCACTACAGTGAAGAAAAGGAGGAAAAAACCCAAAAAGTGCACAGCTGGCTCACATGACACATCACAGTGAAACTCACCACAACATTAAATTCTCATACTTAAGCTGTTTGACCACCAGTGCTGAGATTACCTGTAAGTATGCCAAAACAACAAGATCTTAAAAAAAATTTAAAAAAAGTAAACTACTAAGGAGGTGGATTTCAAAACCTGTACTCTTGCCACAGGCAAGCTCAAAATTAACTCACTGTGCTAATTAACAAGTTAGTAAAGTATTTTTCTTTTTAACATATAATGAGGATATTAGCTACTATTCAATGGATACAACACTTTATGACATACTAGGCAGAGGATCCATGAGCATTAAGCATACCTCTCAGCCTCACAGTGTAAGAAATCAAGACAAAGCCAAAATTAATGGTGGGACAAAATCAGAGGCGGATTGTAACTATTCCTCCTGCAAATGTAGAGTCTGTAGTATAACAGTTTTTGCACTTCATGGAGTTACTGAAGGATATGATGCATTAAACACTAAAGTTTGGCAACAATGACTAATTGTAATCATCTGTGATTTACCAGGGTAGGAAAAAGGAGACATCAGGGACATTCTGACAACACAGTGAAAGGTATGTGGTGCGTGTGCATGTCTGTGTATGTTTAAATGTGTGTATTGTGCGTGAGAAAGTGAAAGGGGGGGGGGTGCCTTTGCTAACACTATGCACCAGCTGCCATGCTTATTACTGGAGGAAATTGTTGATATGCACTTGCAGTAGCCAACAATGATTCAAAGACATGCAAACTAGCCAATAACATGTTCTTTCCTCATTGCAGCTAATGTCTCTCTCACTCATAAAACACCACTTCATCTAAACAGGGCCTTTTTACATCAGCCCTTAACACAAGATTAGGATTCTTTCTGAATTCTCGAACATGTTTTTTTTTTTCAGATTTACTATTACTTCGCTAGCTAATACAATTCATGACTTTATTTTATTTTATTTTACATTTGTTGACCGGGAATGTCTGACTGAGCCAAAGCCCTTTTTCAGCAGAGGCTTAGGGAGAAAAGCTCCAGTAAATACATATCACATTTAGTCATTATTACAGATACTATACAAGTGGAATAAGGCAATCAGCTAGCAGACTACAAGAGCATGTTTGAGAGTATACAGATTACATTTCATCATCATACAAATATTATATATGTAGAAAAATATTAAAAACAGCTAGATTACAGCCACAGCATTTTTAAAAGTAGTAGTTAGAATAAAAAAGCAACACAGGATTAAATTTTTTTTTTTTTTTTTGCAACTGAATCAAACAGGATACAGTAAAAGTATAAGAGAGGGGGAATACATTGATTAGCAGAGTGAAGCAGAGAGTTTTCAAGGAGGGTTTGAGCAATGGCAGATCCATTTCCTGTTGAAATATTCTTTTAGAGTTAGTTTAAATTGTTTGGGATGTGTGAGCATTCGAATTTTGAGGGTAAGTTTGTTCCATTCAATAGAGGGATGGTAGCTATATAAGTTACACCCTGTTTTAGATTTGGGCCTTGCATATACCTATACAATTTCTTGTACCTCAGACAAAATTGTGCACTAAGAAATAACTGTTTTACATTCTACCCTTACTTATAAACTTCCTGGAAGTTCCAAAACATTCTTAACATTTCTCTTAAACCAAAACTCTTATTTAGCAGAAGCAAAACAGTTTGTTAATGCCAACGATCTGACTTCCCATACAACTTCCTGTATTACCTTTTCAATTCTCTTGCTTTCAGGCTTTTATTAGTGTTGTTTCATTTCCTTTAACCTCCTGCTAATTATTATTTCTCTGTTCTCCATTCTCCTGACAGCATATGTATCTGCTCTACAACAGTTTCATAATGTACTGTGCTTCATTTTAATGAGTTGCTATCATGGTCTTACTTTCTGTGGTACTGCACACATAATTTTATAATGTTTTGTAAATGTTTTCAAAACACGTTTTACTTGGGTGTAATTTCACAGTTTTAGAGTAGAACTGTTTATCTATGATACGTGAGTGTGAGAAGGTGTTGAACACCTTTGGGAGGTATAGATCCACGGTGTGTGCAAATCTGTCCTCATGCGTTGCATCAGTGACCTTCTTGAAGAAGTCGAACAGGCCAAGTAGGCAGGATCTGTCCTACATGAATCCAAACTGGTTTGGGTGAAGAGTTTCTAGGTTACCTATGTCCTTATTTATTAACTTCTTAATAATCCTTTCCATACCCTTTCAGATGGGACTGGTCAAGTTTATTGATCTATAATTACCTGGGGCTGTTGACACCCCACCTTTGTGCAAAGGGATGACTGTTACTATCCTCCATTCATCCAGCATGGAGGTTGACATTAAATAGCATCTGTAGCAAGTACCATAAAGGTAGTGTTCTTGGCCATGGACAATGCATTGAGGACTTGTTTTGGAAGACTTGAGGGGGTATAGATATGGGTGCGTGATTTGGTAATACAGGAGGGGGGGTGTAAAGTTCAACCTAAACTTGTCCACCAGTAGATTGGCTATGTGCACTTGGTGCCAGTAAGTAGCAATCTGGGAAGTGCTGGGCATTGTTTCTTAGGTTTCTAACACAGTTAAAGAAGGCTTTGTAGTTATTTTTCACATGGGTGGCTATCTTTACCTCATATCTGTCTTTGGTTGATTTGATCAGAGTCAAGTATTCCTTGAGAAGTGTATCAAGAGTGTTTTTGTTATCATAAGAATTAAACATTGTACTGCTCAATTTTTTTTTTTTCATTTATTATACAGGCTGCTTATATTCAGGTTCCACCACAGGAGTATATTTTCAAATTTGGTGTTGAATTTACTCCAAAGGGGGACAGCTGCATCTATGCTGTTATTTACATCTGTATCAAATTTAGTGGTAATGCATTCTGCATTAGCAGCATGAAGGGGTCATCAAGTTGGAAGGGGATTTTGAATTTAGCCAGGTCATCACTCAGTTTTACTAGATTATCCTTGGCATAATTTCTGAATACTGAAGCATTGGATGATGCTTCCACTTCAGTCTTATGGTGAATGTGACTAATCTGTGATCCAATTTATCCAGGGCGGAAGTTACAACTGGAGGAGAGCAAAGCTGTCCCATACTAGTAAGGACCAAGTCTGGGAGTTTATCACCCCTGGTTGGGGTGCAGACGAACTGGCCCAGAGAGTTTGTATTGGTGAAGTTCAGAAACTTCTGAGCATACATGTTTAAGGATGTAGAAGTCTCCAATATGATGGAAGAGTATTTGAAGTCACCTAGGAAATGGTGTTTGGATTAATCTATACTATTTAAGAAGAAGGTATGGGCTGAGGGACTGATGATGCTGGGTGAGAGAGGGGCGAAATGGCTCCTGAGGGTACTCATAGCAGTGTGGAGAGAAAGGTGTATCCCACATGACTGGAGAATAAGCATGCTCATGCCAGTGTACAAGAACAAAGGGGACATCCACAACTGTGGGCAGTACAGAGGCATCAAACTCCTATCACACTGCATGAAAGTTCTGGAGAAAGTGATTGACAAATGGATATGCACAGTAGTAGAATGTAAGATGAGAGATGAGCAGTTTGGATTCAGATCAGGATGCAGCACAACTGACCTGATGTTTGCAGTGAGACAGACAGTAGAGAAGAGGAGAGAGTCCAACTGGGTATTCTAGACTTGGAGAAAGCATATGACAAAGTTCCACAAAAGCTGGTCTGGGCAGAACAGTGGTGGTTTGAACTCCCAATACTGGTAGGATTAGTGCAGGCTATGTACAAGGATCCAATGACTCAAGTACAAACAGTGTTCAGCCTCACAGAGGGGCTCTCAGTGGAAGTAGGTGTACACCAGGGTTCAGCTCTGAGTCCACTGCTGTTCATACTGGTGATGGACTACAATAGCAAACAGGTTGGAGGGGACAGAGCAACAAAGCTACTGTATGCAGATAATGTGGCATTACGGGCAGACTCTGAGCAAGAACATCAGCAAAGGATAGGGGAATGGAATGTAAACTGAAGGTACATGAGATAAAACTAAGCACAGATAAGACAATGGTAACGGCAACAAACTGGGGAAATCAGAAGAAGCTGAGAATTCAGATAGAAGAGAGGATAGTAGAACAGGTAAATAACTTCACGTATCTAGGAGGTGTGGTTGAGGAGAAGGAAAGTCTGAATAAAGAGGTCAAAGCTAGAATCAGAGGGGCTGCAGTCAACTGGCATAGAGTGTTAGGTATAGTCTATAACAGAAGAATGCCAAAGAAGCTAAAAGTAAGCTGTACAAGACAGTGGTGCAACCAGTACTACTTTACGGTACAGAAACCTGGGCAGTAAAGGCACAGCAGACGAAGAAGCTAGAGGTGATGAAAATGTAGTGCCTGAGAAAGGTGGTAGGATGCACACTGTGGGACAGACGAAGTAATTAGGACATAAGAGCAGAAGCCAAAGTAGCTCCAATTGCAGAAAAGATCAAAGAGAACAGATTACGGTGGTTTGGACATGTGAAGAAAAGCAGAAGACAATCTGGTGAAGAAGATTTGGGACAGACAGGAAGAAGGTAAGAGGAAATGAGGACATCCAGCAAAGAGGTGGATGGATTGTGTGAAAGAAGATCTGTGAAAGTCAGGCATGAATGTCAAAGAAAGCAAGAGTGTGGCATTGAATCAAGACAGATGGCAACAGTTAACATGATTCCCCGTCCCTCTGTAGAAAGAAAGGGGGATGATGATATTGATGTATGGACTTAGGGGGATACAGAGGTAGTCCTACGATTACCTTATGATAAGATAAGGTAAGATAAGGGATTCTGTTAATGAGCTGGATGTAGAGGACTTCCAGGTAGTTATACTGTCTAACAAGCCAAGAATATGAAAACACTGTTGATTATTACAGTCAGTCATTAATACCAGATATTAAAGTTTTACACTTTGTATCATCCAGTAAGTGCAAAGGCAGTTATACTAGTGACCTTCTAAGTTTATAGGAGAACTAATGAAAATCCATGTCTGATAATTGGTGACCTGAATGCACATGTCAGGACAGACAGCACATGATATGAAGACTGACTGGGTCATCATGGGTGGGGCAACAGTACTAAAGAAAGAATAGTCATTCTAGACTACTGCCTTGCAAATGCCTTGATGGTGGCCAACACATGGTTCAGCAAGAGAGAGAGACAGTCACAGGGTCACATACAAGAATGGCCAACATGCAACTCAGGTAGACTTCTTCCTAGTAAGAAAGGGGCACTGGGGTAGAATCAGTGATTGCAAAGTCATCTAAAGTGAGACAGTCAGTCTGCAGCATAAACCACTGATGGCCACAATCAGCTGTAAGCAGTGGTCAGAGAAGGCTCTAAGGTCGACAGAGACTAAGATGAAGACCTGGACGCTGACTAGAGAGAAAGCACAAGAATTCAAGGAATTACTCGGTGCTCTAGCACCTCAAAAAGATGAGGATCTAGATGGAGTTGAAGAAGAATGGCAGTGCCACAAAACAGCATGTGTAAGAACTATATAACAGATATGTTGCCAAGCCAGGTATGGAAATAAGTACATAGGGAAAATTGTTGGTGGAACGCAGTAGTCCAGGAAACTATCAAAAGAAAGGAGTGCAGGAAAAGGTGAGAGACAGAAAAGATGGACCAGGTTAAGAATGAATACTGGATGGCTAATAAAAAGGCTAAGAAAGGACTTGCAAAAGCAAAGAACAAGGTATCAAATGCACTCTACCAGATTTTGAAAAGTGACTAGGGAGATGGCACAAAGAAAGAAACTATCAGGTTGTAAGGCAAAGGCAGAAAGATAAAGAAGATAGTCAGACACCCTTCATATTGGATGCCAATAACAACCTGCTCACCAGTCCACAGGACATCACAGGCAGATGAAAGGAGTACTTCAGACAGCTTCTGAATGAAGAAAACCCCACAAAAGATGTAAAAGATGATGAAAGAAGAGGAGGAGTCCACCCTAGAAGAAGTAAGAACATCAATAAGGAAAATTAAGTCAGGGACAGCAGCATGCTCAGATGAGGTCACAGCAGATATGATCAAGATGTTGGGTGATAAAGGGGAAAAATGGCTTTTGAGGGTACTCATAGCAGACTGGAAAGAAAAACATGTCTCAGACGACTGGAGAATAAGCACACCAGTGCCAATGTACAAGAACAAAGGGGACATTCACAAATGTGGGCAGTACAGAGAAATCAAACACTGCATGAAAGTTCTGGAGAGGGTGATTGATAAATAGATATGCAGAGCAGTAGAAAAAAGAAAGAAAGAAAGATGGGAGATGAGCAGTTTGGATTCAGATTAGGATGCAGCACAAAAGACTCAATGATTACAGCAAGACAGATAGTTGAAAAGAAGCTAGAGATAAGAAAGGAATCCAACTGGATGTTCTAGACTTGGAGAAAGCATATGACAAGGTCCAAAGAAAGCTGATGTGTGCAATCTTGTGCAGGCTCAAAGTCCCAGAAACATTAGTAAAATTAGTGCTGGCTATGTACAAGGGCCCAATGAGTTGAGAACAGTTTTCTGCCTCACAGAAGGGTTTCTAAGAGGAGTGGGTAGGCATCAGGGTTCAGCTCTGAGCCCACAGCTGTTCATACTACCAACAAACAGGGTAGAGGGGACAGAAAAACAAAGCTGCTGTATGAAGATAATGTGGCATTACAGGTAGAGTGGACAAGATGTTTAGCAAAGGATAGGGGAATGGAATGCAAACTGAAGGCACATGGGATGAAAGTGTGTACAGATAAGACAACTGTAATGGCAGCAAATGGGGGAAACCGGAAAAAGCTGAGAATTGAGATAGAAGGGAAAACAGTGGAACAGGTTAACAGCTTCAAATATCTAGGAGAGGTGGTTGAGGAGGAAGGGAAATCTGAATGAAGAGGTCAATGCTAGAATATGAGGAGCTGCAGCCAAATGACACAGAATATCAGGGGTGGTGTATGACAGAAGAATGCCAAAGAAGCTGAAAAATAAGGTGTACAAAACAGTGGCGAGACCAATACTACTATATATGGTACAGAAACTTGAGCAGTAAAGGAAGAGCAGTTGAGGAAGCTACAGGTGATGGAGATAAAGTGCCTGGGATAGATGAAGAAATGAGGACATCAGAGCTGAAGCAAAAGTAGCAATAGTACAGCAGGTCAAAGAGAACAGATTACGGGGGTTTGAGTACATTGGGCAGGAAACTAGAAGATGACCAGATGAAAAATATTTGGGACAGACAGGAAGAAGGCAAGAGGAAACTAGGGCATCCAGCAAAGAGATGGATGGATTGTGTAAAAGAAGACCTGTGACAGTTAGACATGACTGTTGAAAAAGATAGTGGCATTGAATCAAGAGAAATGGCGACAGTAGACATAGCACCCAGACCCTATGCAGGAAATGAGAAAATTAGAAGTTATGTACCTACCATAACGTTCCATGTTAGTTGTCTTCTCTCGCCTTCTTTCTTGCTGGATGGGTTCGGAGCCGATCCTCGGCTCCGACTCGGCACTTGCTAAGCTCGAGAGTCACTTTTACCAGTTCGAAGCAGCCCCATATCCCATGATGCAAGGCGGTAAATACCCAGATCTCGTTTGGTACCTAGAGGGAAAACTACCTAGCATAAAAAAACTTTCCACTAAAGAAAGAAGAGCAATTAGCCTAAAAAGGCTGTAAGGGGAAACCAGATAACTAAAAACTAGAACTAACTGGTGCCCAAAGAAACAAAATCTTCCAGAGACAAGGGAGATCAAGGTTTGTCCAGGCAAGGGGGACAGGAGGGAGGGTCGCAAGAAAGAAGGCGAGAGAAGACAACTAACATGGAACGTTATGGTAGGTACATAACTTCTAAATGTTAAGTTGTCAATCTCGCCTTCATTCTTGCTGGATGGGACCGCGTCCCTAGCACCTCTATCCTGGGTGGCTCAATGGAACAGACACTTGAGAACCGTGGAACCAAAACTGGCTCTTTCCCTGGAGGCCAAATCCAATTTGTAATGAGAAACAAAGGTATGAGGAGTGGACCAAGTGGCTGCTGCACAAATAGTATCTAAGGGTAGCCTAGCCTGAAAAGCTGTAGAAGTGGCTAGGCCTCTAGTGGAATGTGCCTTTGGTTTTGAGCACAGCTGTTTGCCCCTAAGTTGATAAATGTCAGAAATGGTGGAAGATAGCCATCTAGACAAGGTCACTTTGGAAACAGGGAGGCCTTTCTTATTTTCAGCATAAGAAAGAAAGAGCTGATCAGACTTCCTGAATTGCTTTGTTCTGTCCAAATAATATCTGAGTTGGCGGTGAACATCTAGATAATGTAATTTTTGTTCCGATCTGTTGGAATAATAGGAAAAAATACACGGAGATCAATGGATTGGTTTAAATTTGTTTTTGAAGCAACCTTGGGCAAAAAGGATGGATTAGTTCTCAAGGATACTCTGTCCTTGTGGAAGACCAAATATGGGGGACGAACAGAGAGGGCATGAAGTTCTGACACTCTCCTAGCCGAGGTAATAGCGACAAGGAAGAGTGTCTACCACGAAAGAAATTTTAGTGAACATGAAGAAGCTGGCTCAAAAGGAGGAAGAATTAAGGATGTCAGCACTAGATTTAGGTCCCATTGAGGAGGAGGACTCCTGACAGGAGGTTTCAGGAGAAAAATTCCTTTCAGAAAAGCTCTACAAAGCTTGTGGGACATAATGTTGTGATCTGCAAACCCGACATGAAAGTTTGAGATTGCAGCCAACTGAACTTTGACCGTGGAAGATGAAGAACCCGAGTGAAAGATTTCCGCTAGAAAATCCAAAACTGCATGAACAGGGGCAGTAAAGGGATCTATGTTCCTTGATTTCGCCCAAAGGGAGAAACGTTTCCACTTGCTAGAGTAAATCCTTCTAGTAGAGGATTTAAGGGAAGCTACTATGATATCCCTAATGGGGTTAGAGATCATAGGAAGCCTGGCTAAGGAAGGAAGTGGAGCAACCAAGCTGTGAGGTTGAGAGAAGGAATGGACCGATGCAGCTGACCCGATTGGTGGATCAGAAGATCTGGCACTGGGTCCGGATGCCACGGCTGCACCAAAAGATGACAATGAAGGAATGGAAACCAAATTTGTCGAGGCCAATAAGGGGCAATGAGAATCATTTTGGCTCTCAAAACGGTAGCTTTCTGGAGTACCTGTGGTATCAATGGAAAGGGAGGAAAGGCATAAAGAAGTCCCTGGGGCCAATCCTGGGTAAGAGCGTCTCTGGGGGGATGGCCCGGAAGTGGGAAGAGAGAGAAGAAGACTGGGCATTTGCTGTTTTGGGGAGTAGCAAAAAGATCGCAACATGGGCGGCCCCACTTCTGAAAAATCTCCTCCACTATAGATTGCTTGAGAGACCACTTGTGAGGCATGAGTATAGCTCTGCTCAATCTGTCCGCTAAAATGTTGGTTTTCCCAGTGATATGCGTTGCTACCAGAAACCGATGAGAGGAGATCGCCCATTGCCAAAGTCTGAGAGCCTCTCGACACAAGGGGTAGGACTTGGTTCTGCCCTGCTTGTTGATGTTCCACACTACGGACATGTTGTCCGTGTGAACTGCAATCGTTCTCAAGGGAAGAAAGTCACTGAGGGCTTGCAACGTTAAAAGCACTGCTCTCATCTCTAGGACATTTATGTGCAGGTGGTATTCGAACGGTTGCCACGTCCCATGAACCATCCTGCCCTGATAATGAGAGAAAAAGGAGGAATGGGGTGACTAAAATTTGTATAACAAATTACTTACCAAGAGCTGGTAAAAGGAGTACCTCATCAGCGAAGCGGCAAACGAGATCTGGGTATTTACCGCCTTGCATCATGGGATATGGGGCTGCCTCGAGCTGGTAAAAGTGACTCTCGAGCTTAGTAAGTGCCGAGTCGGAGCCGAGGATCGGTTCCGAACCCATCCAGCAAGAATGAAGACGAGACTGACAACTTAACATAGGGAGTTTAATGATAATAATGGTGATGATGGAGAGAATGCCACCTTTCATGTCTTCATCTAGTGCAATGGGCACGAATGTGTGATAGGCACTGAAACTCTCCACTGACAGAGCACTCTCACTGGTCTTGAACCAGGTCTCTGTGATGATGCATATATCAGTTTTTTCCACAGTAAGGAATGCTTACAGGGAGTGGAGATTTTTGTTAAGGCTCTTAGCTATCTATGTTATCTAGATTCTGTTTTGTTACATTGGAAGCTTTAGGAGACATGCTGCCTAATATAGGTGCTTTAGGGGTGAACAAAGACTTAGCTACTATACGAAAGATTGGGGGGGGGGATAGGTGCAGGCCATCTTTGGCAAAGCAGATGGACCTGACTATAATCTCCTTCCAGGCTGATATTGAATATACCCCCTTTAAATGACAGCAGAAACTAAGACAATTGTTGAAGTCAATAAACTTTTGTTTGTACTGCTGCATAGTTGTTGGTGCTGGTAGAATGCTGCTAAAATCTAGGTTCATACCTGACTCTGACATATATTCCAAGAGCTCCATCATGTCTCTGTTCATATAATCCAGGGAGATACTTCTCAAGTCATTTGTGCTCACGTGCACTATGACTGTCATATGTGTACTTGTGTAGCAAGAACTTTAGCACATGTGTGATGTGGTAAATTCTGGCACCTAACAGGCAACTGACCATGTCCCTCTCCTTGGACATCCTGGTAAGTGGCAGATCAATGTGTCTCACTATGAAGTCACCTAGAACAAGGATACTGGATTGTGTGCAGGTTTGCCTTATGAGCTTTTGACATGAGACAATGAAACTTTTGAATGTAGGTTTCATGGTGGGTTATGCCTATTGTGAGTGTCTGTGAGGTGACTGAGAGTATTTGTTTCTTAGCTTACATTTAGGAGGCCTTTGTGGTTTAGGTAGGTTACTTTTAACAGCCTCAGCATGTGTAGGTCTATGTCTTTGGTCAGAGGTGTATGTGATTGGATTAGTGTGGTGTTGTGTGGTACTGAAAGCCTCCTTTTTATCTGTATCAGATAGGTGTGAGAGCTTTACCTCCATTAACATTATATAACATTTCTCACACACTGTGTGTCAGTTTGTCTAAGTGGTAGGGGGTTGTCAGTAAACATGAAACAATTGCTACATTGTCTCAAGATGCCCATTTCAACCAAGCTGGCTACAGAAATGGTTGGAAAGTGCAGAATCATGTTTCTAGTTACTTATAGTCAAGCAACAGGAAGGAGAAAAAAAGCATTTAAATAGCTACAATGAAGTGATTTTGCAAAATGATATTTTGCAATTAATGACATCAACCAATGAAAGAGGAGGGAAGTAGTTTATGGTCAAATTAACATAAGGGGCAGACAACAAGAGAGAGACACTGGGTTTAAGAACACAGCAAGGAGCTGGGGAAAGAGTGGAGCATTTCATCTACTTAAACTCTTGTTGGATAGCCTGAGACTAGAACAAAAAGAAGTGGCTTACTTAGTCTGAGTAGGCAAAAGTAGACTGAGGGAACTAATCTCAGGACTATAGGGAGATGACAGAAGTTCACACTCTTATTTATCTGTACTAAGCTACCAGAAAAAGAAAATATTGTTTAACGTTTTATACCCTTTATAAATACTTTACACCAAGAGTTGGTTTTATAAACATCTTACATTACCTTACATTGCAAGTCTGGCAGTGCACAGTGTACATGTAAGAATACATGTGAGTTACTCAGATCTAATGCTAATACATACAACAGACTCAGAGATGTAGTACTTTAATGTGAATTGCAATAATATAATATACAAGTGTACAGCAGAGATTCAGTAACAGGGTACTTCACACTGTACAACTCAGTTATCAGTCTAGTGCTGACACTTAAAACGGATTTACTGTTGCAGTAAGTAACACAAAGTGCTCTGCATGCATGCAGATAACTGGGAATGACATGTACTGAGGCACAGCACATACAATATAGCTAATTACATGATTCAGACTCAGAAACAGGTAACAACACATCACATAACTACTGTAGAAAAGCTGGTGTAAATATTAGTGCAGGTTGGTTACATAGTAGTAAAGGAAGAAGGTGTAAGAAAAACATGCGGGTTTAAACTTGAAAACAGACAGGAATATATCCCCACCTCTCAAATGTCCAGATTTTTGCAGACTGTTCAGATTTTTGCCTCATATTTTTGGTCTGTTCCTCATAAAGTTTGTGGTTTTCTGATAAATCACTGAGGACTGAAGCCAGTAAATAATAACAATCATTTGCATTTCAGATTTAATATCCTTCAGAAAATATATGCTAATACAAAACATTTCAGTCTAGCAACTTTTTAAGAGCAATATTTAAAATTTCTCCCTATTTTGGACCTTTGTCCCCCCCCTCCCCCATCACTTTGGCTTTGTCCAGATTTCTTGTACTAAGAGGTTGACAGCTATGCCACATATGAGGGTACAGTTACTGCTAATGTTGTAGGTAAGCCACTGTGATTGAGAACTAACAAGGAAATCCAGCAGTAGTCACAGGATACAGGCTCAAAACTAAAACTAGGTGTGGTTCAAAAATATCTAAGACCAGCAACAGCAAGACTGAGGAGTTAGACAATCTCACACACACACACACACACACACACACACACACACACACACACACACACACACACACACACACACACACACACACACACACACAACAAAAAATGACTAACATTTTCTGCAGGAGCTATGCCATCTGCACATCCTATATTATGTATGCCTTCTCTTAGTTGAAGCACTGTTGAGAAAAGAGAATTCACCTTTCAAAACACTGAATTTGTCATAAGGTGCAGTCTTCAATTCTTCACTAACATCTCCTGAATTTGTCATAAGGTGCAGTCTTCAGTTCTTCACTAATATCTCCCAGAATCAGCTAACAAATCCTAACAAAGAGAGAATCCTCAGACAGCTATAAATTGGTAAGGACAGCTACAGGTCAACTCTTCCAAAACTGTGACACATGGAGGGTACAACACACAGGCTACTGTAAACTAATCTCCGTGAATGCAAGCAGTAATTAGCAATGTGCAGTGCAGTGGTTAGCATTGCCGCCTCACAGCAAGAGGTTCTTCGGTTCGATCAGCGGCTGAGGTGCCTTCTGTGCGGAGTCTGCATGTCCTCCCTGTGGTCGCATGGGTTTCCTCTGGGTGCTCCGGTTTCCTCCCACATCCCAAAGACATGCTGTAAGTGGATTGGACACTCTAAACTGGCCCTAGGTGTGAGTGTGTGTGTGCCTTCTGTGGAAGGTTGGGCGCCGGGCTGGCAACTCAACACCATAAAACTCTACTGCCAATCATGAGTGGAGCATTGATCCATTGTGGCGACCCCTAACCGGGAAAAGCCGAAACAAGAAGAAGATTCTGCCAAATGGGATATTGCAACAATCTTCATAGCAGGAGATAGCAAAAGAACTGACCTGGCATCAGCATCCATTATTCTGTACAAGGTCCTTAATGCAACCATGGAGCTCAATATCTAAAAAAAGGAAGGGTCCTCAGAGCCAAATCTCAGCCCTCCTGCTTGGGGGATGGGTTCCTTTTCCAAAGAAGCATCTTTTGATGAAGACCAAGGGATAACCCACGGTAATAGTATGTTAGCATTAAATCCATAGTTGGCAAAGATATGAAGGTGTAAAACAAAATTATGGACTGCCTCAGAATAATGGATACTTACAAATGCTCCTGTCTGTCAGTTATCTGTTAACTTACACTGCAGTAGCTGTAAACTGATTCTGCATCTCGTTTATTATTTTTTGCTATTATTCCTCTCCCTCTTGGTTCTTAATCTCCTTGACCTGCATGTGTCTTTTCTAGCAACTCCTGCACATATAAGGAGGCATATATACTATGTTTACAATCAACCTAGACCAGTAATTAGACCATCTTTGTTAAAACAACTACTCAGTGTGTTTGTATCTTCAAATCATTCAAGTACCTGCATACGATGATCTGCCCCCAGTGTATATCATAAGGAGTCATTTGTATATGTGGTCTGTGAAATGTAATGCTTCTGTTTACAGCATAATACTTTGTGTAATTAAGAACTCCTCTGACTCCCTCTTACAGATCAGCATTACACACTGTGTAACAAAGCAACTTTAGTCACACATTATAAAACAAATTCACACACACAATGTGCATGTTCTTTCTGAATCCCACTTCAGTTCATCATTGCATTATAATAGTCTCTCTTAACATGCAAAAATTCCTCCATAACATCTTTCACTTGTTATCAGTAAATTCCTATCATTAAACCTAATATTCTGGCAACTTCCTATCTTTGTCTCACTATCAGTAAATTCCTATCTTTAAAGGTACCATGCGGTCAGATTCTTTCACTGTCTTAGCTAATTTACTAGGCTTCTCTTGCTGCTCTGACTCCTCCTGAAATTCTCTGATGTCTCATACAGTGTCCTGAGTCTTGCCAGTTCTATCCACTGGACCCTCTCAATCATTCCCTGAATATTCTACACAGAACACGTTATGCATTGATCATCATCCCATTACCATCTAAATACACTTATATATTACTTGGATTTTCTGTTGTTACAAAACAAAAGGTTAAGCATCCATGTGTTAGAATGCTGAAACTATCCTAATTTATACACACATACTGCATGGTAGACTCAAATAGCATAGTATCTCCTCGAGTAACGAAACTGATAATCTCACTTACATTCTCTTTCCACATAAACATCTGCTCTAATACTACATAATTGACAAGGATAAGTAAATTGTCTTTCTTTGCCATATGTACCTCTCTAAGTGCATTTTAGCCTTAGTTTGGCAATGAAACAAGACACTTTTGGAAGATGAGTGTTTAACATCTTTAGCACAAAGACTACCTTCCAATCAATTACATTTACAAATACCTACTAATTGCTTACTTGTATTTTCCATTCAGAGTACAGCTATTATAAGCTAAGTGAAGCATGCATAGGTAAATCTGGCACTTAGAAAATGAACGCACACTTGAAACCATTTTCTGATAAAATGGAAGTGTGTATAAATTCAAATCAATTATTTACTATCTGGCGTCAGTCTGAGACCATCTATATTTGTGTATTAAATGAAGCAGTAGTTAAAACCCTACATTTAGAAACATCTGTTATGAAGGAGTATAAACTGATTCAGAGCTCTAACTCATAACACCTACCAGAAGTCATCCCACAGTATAAAAAAGTGCTATAAATGATTATAGGAGAACAATCAAATAATGATGATAGGTCAGATAAAAGAAAAGGCAGTCCCAGTCATAAACTTAATCTGGGATACAGTGCAAAAGATGCCTTCAAGTTACATAGAGCATATGGACAAACACAAAGAACGTACCAGAAATTATACAGAGAGTTGCTAACAGTCTGTGTAAATAAAAGTAATGCAATGAATGGAAACAGAAACAATGAAACAAGTAACTGAGTAAGCCACTTGTGTTTTTTCCATCAGAGCACTGCTGGACGTTACAGAGATACTACATATATAAACCATTCTGTAAATTTCCAGCATTTATTACATGGGGGTTAATGACTAGGTGACAGTACACTTACCTGGATCTTAAAAGGTTATATGTAAAACAAAAATAAGCTGCTCTACTGTGTACCAGGGGCAGATACACAGGTGTGGCTTGCTGTCACCCATGCCAGCATGCTTTAAGTGCGCCTTCCTGTCAACAAAAATGGTAGCTGAACTGGATCAGCACAGTGACTAAAGGCTATGAACTACTGACAAGATGTTTCCTGTAGTTCAGAGACTGATTTGAGTTGGGAGGGTGGCTTAATGGTTAAGGTGTTTTCCTTACAAACACAAGGTGCAGGGTTTGAGTCTCACAAGGGATAATTGGCTAGGCTTAAAATGGCTCGCCAGGGCAGTTAGCTTAGTACTAATCTATGAACCTATGATTCCTCCAGCCTCCACTTGACTAAGTGCGATTCTCAGCAAGTCACTTAGCAACATAGTATTCAGGGGAAACCGTGCAGGTGTTTTGGGCTGTATGTCTAGTAACTACTTTTCCATTACTAAAACTACATTATACTTTTCATCAAGGAAATAAACCTCAACAAGCATCATACAGATTATGGATTACAGAATCAGCACTGCATAACATGTGTTTTCACAGCTTTATATAATCTTTTGATATGTCACTACAATCTCAACCTGCCAACCTGCCCCCACATATGCTGTCATGTGGTATCACTTAAAGAAAGCAAATAATAATGTTTTTTTTTTCTAGGTCATTTTTGCTTCCATGCCAGCCAATTACTGAACCCCCTTGCACTGATCTTCAGCCCAGCCATTACTCTGTACTGAGCATCCACAGCATGGAGGCAAGGGCTAACCTGTGGGGGGCATTATTCAGGAAGCCATGGAGATGGATGAAGACCAGAGGCTATTAAGGCTTTTCTAATAACTCTAACTACCCCCCCCCCCCGGTGACTGACATGGGCATTTTCATCCCCATGTGGGACTAATATCAACTCTCACACACACATAGCAATGAGAGATAATGTCACCAAGTACCAAGTCCTTGTCTTCTGCCTCTCAGTGCTTGCAAGACTCCACTTGGTGGTAGAATAGCAGACTGGGACCACCACTTTCTACCTCCAAAAATGGGTGACCAGGCATCTGCTATTCACTTTCATCCATCTGCTACCTGACTCTTCCAGATCCCAAGATGTTATGAAACTCAAGTCATTCGGGTTGAAATCAGGACTTTTAAGCCCCTATGCCATGGAACCAGGCTGATATACATGGCTGTTTTCAATGTAATACATAACTAGGCTGTGTCCACAGGCCGTTACCACTAGCATCACTGGTTTTGAGGTTAATTCCCATACTACACTGCATGGCATCATTTCCTGGGCAAAGCATAAAAGATCCTTCTCCTATCCTCCATAACAGATGTGGTGTTACATACACCACTGGTGACTACCTCACATTTACAGTCACGAACCTGCAGTGGCACATCCATGACCTGGATCCCAAAACTCCAAACAATATGTCAGTATGAGTACAGTAACTTACATGCATAGTATCATATGTGGTAAAATCCAAGAACGTATTCTTGGTGGCTCAAAATGACAGGACATTTTCCTTTAGCCATGGGTTTTCTATCTCTCTCCGTTATGACAACTGAATTTTCGGCATGGTCCAGCTCCAATTTAAAAAGCACAGCTACATTTTCACATTGAAAGCAGCATTAATTTCCTGGCTCTGGTTGCAATGTGGAACCAGCTGACTCCTGAGAACTTTGTTTTTTCTATTATTCTGTTAGTGGTTTTACTTTTATAAGGCTGCATATTTCAAGAATTTATTACACAAGTCATTACAAAAAGAAGGGTAGGGGGTTGAGTGGTGAAGTCAACATGTCTGGAGAAAGGAAAGACCGATATTTAACTGCAACTGCTCGAGATTTTGAGTGAACCTGTAATGCGGTGACTGGAGGGATGAAACACAAAGTATAAAACACTCATGGGTGTTGAAGCACACAAGTGTGCACATTCTTTAGGCATTAAAAAATAATACTGGTAAGTGCCCTTTCACAAACAGCAAAGTTGGAGAAACAGGATACATGAAGTGCTCACAGGCAGTAAAAAACCTAAAAAAAAAGGTCATACAAGTTTTTTACAAAACAAATTTAGGGGTGTAATGCTCTGATGTTAAGGAAATGCTCATATAGAAACATTAATGGCGGCTTTGAGGCAATAAGTAATGAGGTAATTATGACAAATCAAGAGAGGCGTGGCAGTGGCAAAGTTACATGAGCAACTAGAGGAGTGGAGATGTAAAAGGAATGCTTGTTTTAGTGTCAATCATGTGCTACGAGCACTGGGGTAAGGAGGGAACAGTCAGAAGGATGAAAAAGAATTTGTAACAAGTGAAAGTGCAATGGTATACCAAACAGCTAGTATGCAAAGAAAAAAACAGAAAAATATAGCAAATAAACTAAGCAGAGAATAATAAAGTTGATAATGTGCTTCTGTTATTACACTACAGACATTTATGTGTGAAGTGACTATGTACAAGGTGTACAATTCCAAGTAGTATTGTGTTAACAAGATTCCACCCCACTATGACTGCTCCTCACAGAGAAAGAAATGCCTGAGGACTTCTACTTCGTTTTGACCTCAAACCAGAGCCCACTATACCTGGGAAGTGGCTATTTGGGTGCTAGTGCTAATTTTAAAGTACTAAAGTATTATACATTTTTTTAATGCTGTGGTAAATTATTGCAAATAAAACTGGTTTAACAAGTAATTTCCTGTTGAGAGAAAAGGCTACTGATACTGTTTTGAGTGAAATTTGCTGTTGGCTACATGAGCAATATATTGTTTTTACTTGGCCTGTGTGCTCTAGCTTGTTTATTTAAACTTTGTGTGTTTGCAGACATCTGTACTCTGTTTGGTGCTGTAGATATTATCAAGTATGCCTGTATAGCTACTTGACTTTGACCTCAAACCATATTCTACTATACTTGGAAAGTAACTATTTTGCCTTACATGAGTGTGCTAGAGTAATTTTTAAGTACTGCACTTTTTTGCATACTGTAGGGAATTCTAGCAATTAGCATTGGTTTAGCAAGTAATTTCCTGGTGAGAGAAGGTGTTCCTGCTATTGCTGTGGATGAAATTTGCTAATGGCTACAGCAGCAGTGTATTTGTTTTAAATCTGGAGAAAGGAAAGACCGATATTTAACTGCAACTGCTCGAGATTTTGAGTGAACCTGTAATGCGGTGACTGGAGGGATGAAACACAAAGTATAAAACACTCATGGGTGTTGAAGCACACAAGTGTGCACATTCTTTAGGCATTAAAAAATAATACTGGTAAGTGCCCTTTCACAAACAGCAAAGTTGGAGAAACAGGATACATGAAGTGCTCACAGGCAGTAAAAAACCTAAAAAAAAAGGTCATACAAGTTTTTTACAAAACAAATTTAGGGGTGTAATGCTCTGATGTTAAGGAAATGCTCATATAGAAACATTAATGGCGGCTTTGAGGCAATAAGTAATGAGGTAATTATGACAAATCAAGAGAGGCGTGGCAGTGGCAAAGTTACATGAGCAACTAGAGGAGTGGAGATGTAAAAGGAATGCTTGTTTTAGTGTCAATCATGTGCTACGAGCACTGGGGTAAGGAGGAACAGTCAGAAGGATGAAAAGAATTTGTAACAAGTGAAAGTGCAATGGTATACCAAACAGCTAGTATGCAAAGAAAAAAACAGAAAAATATAGCAAATAAACTAAGCAGAGAATAATAAAGTTGATAATGTGCTTCTGTTATTACACTACAGACATTTATGTGTGAAGTGACTATGTACAAGGTGTACAATTCCAAGTAGTATTGTGTTAACAAGATTCCACCCCACTATGACTGCTCCTCACAGAGAAAGAAATGCCTGAGGACTTCTACTTCGTTTTGACCTCAAACCAGAGCCCACTATACCTGGGAAGTGGCTATTTGGGTGCTAGTGCTAATTTTAAAGTACTAAAGTATTATACATTTTTTTAATGCTGTGGTAAATTATTGCAAATAAAACTGGTTTAACAAGTAATTTCCTGTTGAGAGAAAAGGCTACTGATACTGTTTTGAGTGAAATTTGCTGTTGGCTACATGAGCAATATATTGTTTTTACTTGGCCTGTGTGCTCTAGCTTGTTTATTTAAACTTTGTGTGTTTGCAGACATCTGTACTCTGTTTGGTGCTGTAGATATCATCAAGTATGCCTGTATAGCTACTTGACTTTGACCTCAAACCATATTCTACTATACTTGGAAAGTAACTATTTTGCCTTACATGAGTGTGCTACAGTAATTTTTAAGTACTGCACTTTTTTGCATACTGTAGGGAATTCTAGCAATTAGCATTGGTTTAGCAAGTAATTTCCTGGTGAGAGAAGGTGTTCCTGCTATTGCTGTGGATGAAATTTGCTAATGGCTACAGCAGCAGTGTATTTGTTTTAAATCTCCTGTCTGTTCCAGTTTGTTTATGTACAGCTCAGTTTGTTAGTGGATATCAATGTCTACTTGGCTGGGTTACAACTACATGAGCACACCTGAGAGTATCTACATTTTTTTTTTGTTAACAAGAAACATCTTTATTAAATTATCACTTATGACATAGGTAATCATCCATTTATATAAATGAAAACAAACTATATCGACATATTCCCAAATGCAAGCATTTTATATCACAAACCACACTGACACCCCCCCAGTTGCAAACATTATATATAACTTATAATCTACCCAAACATCGGCAGTCAAATATTACATAGCTCATTCAAGTCCTGCCTTCTTTTAAACCTCATTCCTCCAGTGTATGTATTGTTTCCAGAATTCCCATTTTCCTATGTAATTTGCTCCCACCTTTTTTAAAGATCACAATTCCAGTTGTTTTATCTGTGTTACTATATTCACTACTGCTGGTACAGTTGGTTTACAATTTGATTTACATTTTCTGGTAATTGCTTTTTTGGTAGCCATAATGATTAGACTCACCGTGGCCTTACTATGTCTAGGCAATTCTGATTCTATATCATAGCTCAGAAAAATCATTTCCCTAGTTACACCATTTTGCTCACCCAGTATCTCAGACAAAGTAGTCTGCAGGGAATCTTTAAAGTCTGCCAACTCACTACACTCCCAGAAAATATGTTCCCAATTACCTCTTTCTTCTCCATCACACCTCCAACATTTGCTGTCAACCTGAGGAAAAATTCTCTGGAGTCCACTTGGGGTATAAAAATATCTATGTAAACATTTCCAGGCAAAAATCCTAAATCTTCTAGATTTTGTTGCATATTTGGGATACATACATGTATCCCCATTGTTTCTTTGTGAATTGCTTATCCAATCTCTCTTCCCAATCCTTTCTAACCTCCTCTGGTTGATTCTTACAGTTATCATGCAATATTTCATATGCTCTACTAATTATTCATTTTTTAATGGCAGCTTCTGTTCTAGATTCTGCTAAAAACTCTGCCAGTGCTGGTCTTTCATTTAGGACCCTCCCATTTCTTTCTCTTTGCCTATACTCTGATATCAATCCTTGATAGGGAAGGCAATCTCTAATCTGCAGTTGAAATAAATTCTTAGCGTCTTGCCATTCTATTACTTTTACTTCTCTAGTTATTTACTCCCAGTACCTTGGCTCCTTTGCCAATTTTCTCCAATAAATTCCAGACCCATCTTGCCTATTGTCTGTAGCCCCAATTGCAGTCATCCCTACTGGCAGAATCTTCTTTCTCAAATCCCATGTTGGATTAGTTCTTAGAATACTTTCTGATACTTTAGACATATATTCTATATAATTATTGTGATTCTCCTTAAAAATCTGCATCCAAAATCCCAGTCTCTCCTTGTTTCTTGATCTTCCCCCTGTTTCATCATCCCTGTCCACTCTGAATTATAAGTTTCTGCTTGTGCTATGTATAGCAGCCTTAGCTGTGTAGCTGTGAGATACCCCTTCAAATCAGGTAATCCCAATCTGCCTTGTTCTATTGAAAGAATTGGCTTATCCCACTTGACTCTTGCCATCTGCCCTCCCAGATAAAATCCTTCAGCTCTTTATTAATTGCTATCCAGAACTTCTCCTCTGGTTTATTTAAATATGCCTGACCTGTGTATAAGACTAAAGGAACTAAAACATTTTAAGTGTTTATAACTTACTATCCATATCCATATAACATAGTTTCCAATTTCTCAGTTTTTGTATTATCTTTTGTTTAGTCTCTTCCCCCATATCACTAGCTGCCACACCAGAATCATGTTTTAATCCATACTCCTGAATACTTCATTTTATTATGTCCCCATAAATATGGATATTACTGAACCTTTTCATGTCTGGGTACATAATTTACTGCTATTGCCTTTGTTTTACCTTCATTAATTTTGTATCCCAAATAGATTTGAAATTGTCCCAAAATGTTCTACAACACTGTAAAGTCCTTTTCTGATTTTGTCAGGTATAAAATAATATCATCTGCAAACAGAGCCAGCTTTTCTTGACTACCATACCAGTTATATCCTGGAACTTCTGAGTCCCTTATTTTCTTTGCCAGTGGTTCTAAATATAATTCAAATAACAAAGGGGAAAGAGGACACCCCTGCCTATTTCCTCTGCTCAAGCAAAAATTATCAGAGAGGACCCCACCCACTTTAATTTTCACTTCTGATCCCTCATATAACCTCCTAATTAGCCTTACAAATTTTATCAGGGAATGCAAGTGCTCCCATTCCCCTGCTCATAAAGTCCCAGCTTACTCTGTCAAATGTTTTCTCTGCATCAAGACCCACCAACAACAGTGGCATTTTCTTACATTCTGCTTCCCTCTGGGTTATCACTGTTCTGTTAATGCTGTCAAATGTTTGCTTCCCCTCCACAAAACCACATTGATCCATATCTATCAATTCTGACATCCCTTTTGCCATTACACACATAAACAGTTTATATTCATGGTTTAGTATTGAAATGGGCCTGTATGAAGCTGGATCTGATGGATCTTTACCCTCTTTAGGTATTACAGTTACCACCACTTTCTTCCAGATGTTGGAAGCAGATCTATTTGGTTTTAACCTGAAATCAGATCTCATTACACCTAGGAAGTGTTTACTTTCAGTTTTTGCCTTACATTAGAACGCACTAGTGCTAATGCTAAAATACTGTGCTTTTTGTACTGTGGTGAAGTCTTGCAATTAAAACTGGTTTATCAAGTAATCTTTTTATGATAGAAGGGGCTAATGCTATCATTCTCTGTAAAATTTGCTATTGGTTATTGGAGCAGTGTGTTTGTAATTAGCCTGTTTCCTTTAGTTTGTTTGTTTGAGCAAACTCAGTGTATTTACAGAGATGTCAATGCTCAACTTAGCTGTGTTGCAACCACATAAGTATACCTGACATCATCTATTTGGTTTTGACCTCAAACCACCACCACCCCACAATATTCTCAGATCACATACCCACACCTACACCCCCACTCAAATCTCCCAACAACAAGGGAGGTATCTAAAGCAAAGAACACTACATCTATGGGGCCAGATAACATACTAGGATGCCTACTGGTCAGCCTGAAACATGACTTGTCTGATCCACTAAAAAAAATATTCAGTATCAGCCTCAAAATAGGCTTTGTGCCTGATGAATGGAGGACAGCAACATTCATTCCTTTGCACAACTGTAGGGCTTCAACTGCCGCAAGCAATTATAGACCCATAAGCCTGACTCAGATTTGGCAAGGGGAATATCCTGCTAACTCAACCTGGCTGACTTCTTCAAAAAAGTTACTAAAGCAATGGATGAGGGCAAAACAGTGCTTATCACATATCTAAGCTGCTCAAAGACATTCAACACTATCCCACACTCAGCTATCATAAATAAACTTTCCCAGGTATACGTCAATCCCTGTGTAACTCATTGGATAGCCAATTGTCTCTAAATAGAATCTAGGAAGTTAAGGTGATCAGCTCTTCCTCCTCCAAAAGACCTGTAAGTAGTGGTGTACACCATAGTTCAGTCCTTGGGCCACATCTCTCTGTCAGTTACCTCTTGGAGGTCAAAGCTAATCTTAAGGGTTTGTGGCTAACCAAGTTTGCAGATGACTGCAAACTTGGTACCATCATAAACTCCCCAGAGGACCCATCCTGAATAAATAGCTGGAGTCAAAATGATTTACTAAAACTAAACTCAAAGAAATGTACAATCATATCCTTTGGCTAGCATAACTTCCCTTATAAATATCACATTGACAGCACACCCCTGAAAATTGCTCCCTTAGTTAGGGACCTGGGAGCCTACATTAACAATGAACTGTCGTTTGATTACCACCTATCCAATGTTGTTAGGAAGCCCTTTTTCATGGCACTGCCTATATCTAAAGGTGTTGCATCCAGACTGAGGGATGCAATACTTATACTGTACTTGGGACACATTAGGCCATCATTAAGTATAATATCTCTTTCTGTATGTACCCATCCAAACACTAGTCACAACAGGAATAACTACAATACTTTAAAAAATTAAGTGCCTAAATTGTAAAAACTATGCAGATAACTTGAAAGCCTTGTCTCTCTTCCCAGCACCATACAGACAGGCAAACTCTGTTTCATGTAGAGTGCTTCAAAAGACCCTATTCTGTCAGACCTACTAGACATTCAAAAGTCTAACAATATCATAAACACCCACTCAAGGGATCTTAATCTCTTTTGGAAAATAAATAGAACATGTTAGAGGAATAGGTTTGTACCACAGAAAATAGTACTTCTATGGAAGAGTGTTTCACTTCACATAAAGAAAAGTACTTCTCTTATTCTATTCAAATGTGATTTGGAAAAATGGATGACTAATTGCAAATTCACCCCCTGACTTAGCACCATCGCCCCTCATGGATAGGGCAAACATGTAAATGTCCCAACATATCCTTTTTCTTCCCATCTTAGAGTTTACCTGCAAGCAAAATATAAGGGGAAAAACCTACCATGGGAATGTAAAGGAAAACTTCTTACGATCCTCACAGATCAATAAGCTATTAAGTACCTATGAACCATATCCCACTACAGTTGGGAAGTCCTGCACAGCTCATAACGCAGTTAAGCACTGTTGAGAACTAATTTCATCAGAACCAAGTATAAAACCATTTTTTGTTTAAAACTTTAGTCCATGGAGGGTAGTGTCATTTCTGACGCTAATCACTGTGTGCTGAACCTAATCTTTTATAATGTACAGCTGCATTCAGCTACATCTGGCTTTGCAATGCTGCAGATGGCTGTGCGCTGATAAGTATGGTGGCCCTACAGATCTAGTGTAGAGTTTTGCTGTTGCTGTAAGCAAGTTGTATACCATTTCATTGCACTGATATTTTGTAAAATGGGGGGGGGGGTTGACACTAATGCCAATACTCCACACCATTAAATTCTGTTTACAACTGATTGTTGATATCATCTTCACTAAAACTACATCCTACCATTCTGTTGTTTTCTCTAATTTGGTACTTGCATTCCATGTTACTGACTCAGTGAAAGTCTATATTGCCATTCTGCTGTTTTCACTGCATTTATTCTTGCCATTTTGTGACACTGGTTCACTATAATTAAATTTCTGCATTTGTGCCAAACTGAAAAGTCACTGGTTACAGTATCCACAAATTGCTGTTACTGCTTTCACTAACACTGTACTGCCATTCTGTTGCTGCTGAATGCACTGTAATTTTAATTCTCAGCTGTTGCAGGAAATGAGCCTAATTGCTAGCCATCATACTATATTCATAAATTGTGATAGTGCTTGTATTAAACTGTATTTGCAAACTGCTGTCACTGATATGCTAATCACAACCCACTGCTGTATTTGGCATCTGCTGTTATTGAACCACTGTGACTAGAACCATCTGCTATGTGGCATCTAAGCCAGACTGCTAAGCCATCATTCTGCATTATACCATTTGATACTACTGTTTTATTTGTAATTATATTTGCATACTGTTGCGAGTACTCAGTGAACTGTAACTATCTTGCTATATAAGTTAAGACAAACATTAAATTGTAGTTAGTAATCCATACTCCTCACTGTATTTCTCTAGATGTGACAACTGAGTTGGCATACTAAGCCAGTATCACCACTTGTATACATACTGTTTGTATAAACAGTACCACAGGATCACAGGAAGTTACTAGGCTAATGGCCCTAGGGCTCTTACAAGCCTAGACAAGTTCTACCCTTATTTCCACGATCAACACCTAATGCCCGTGTCCAAAAGGGACACAGGTAAAACCCTCAAGACGAATTTACGGTTACCCATCCAATCGTCCAGACTGTGTTTGAAGACGGCCAATAAGGTGCTCTGTTTGACATAAAGTGGGAATCTGTTCCAAAGGTGTGACAAATCTGTCCCTCCAGCTGGTTCTTTTAATGTCACATGCCAGGTTATGGTCTTTAGAACTATTAACCCATGTACCATCTGACTTGCAGATATGCAGCATTTCCAATAAAGTAGGGTCAGAGATTGTCTTATATGCAAGGCAGAGATCGCTTCTGAGTAGTCTATATAAAACAGAATAAAGTGACAGTGATTTCAGACGATCCACATTAGGACAAATGCTGAAGACCTTGAATTTCCTTGTGAGGACCCTCTGTGGTTTCTCCAATTGCTGCAGGTGCTTGGAAAGGTACATACCAAATGGGGAAAAGGGGGATTGTACTCAATTATTGGCCTGATAAGGGAAGAGTACAGAGAGGTTACAACTTTTTTTTTTCTTGAGGCAATGCCCTTACTTATGAGATGAGCAATATAGAATGCCCTTCCTACCACTGTGGAGACATGATGATCAAAGGTAAGATTGCTGTCAATCTGTGTACCCAGGTCTCTCACCACTGAGTGTGTACTTAGGGTGTTGCTATTGATGTGGTAGTTAGGAGGAACATCACTCTTACCGAAAGGGATGACAATACATTTTTTGCACTGATTTTAAGGCCATGACTTTGGCACCAATCATTTGTTTGTGCAAGACCCTCTTGTAGGATGTTGACATCATTTGAAGATTCTATGACCACTCCCAGTTTGCAGTCATCAGTAAACTTTGTCTGCCACAGACATTTCGTTTTTGCTAGTACTTTGGATAAATAGATTACAAACAGTAGAGGTCCCAGGACTTATCCCTGTGGAACATCACTGGCTACAGGTCTGCTGTTGGAGGTGGATTCCCCTATTTTGAATATATGGGTTGTATCAGTGAGCCAAATAGTGACCCATCTAACTATATAAGGGTTGATAACTAGCTGGGTGAGTTTGTTAATGATGCCTGAGTGGGGGATAGTGTCACGGTTTACAGGTGTGCACTAGGCTAATGACCACAAGGGCCTTTTTAAGCCTAGTCATGCATCCAAAGTCTTTGACAAGTTCTGATACCCTTGCTAAGTGTAAGCAGGGGCTTGGGAGATGAACCATTTACAAGTTGCCTGTGTCCATTAGAGACACAAGTGCCAAACCAGGGTTGAATTTCCTGTTTCTCATCCAGCTATCCAAACTGCACATGAATTGGCTTAGGGAGAAACTCTGCTTCACATAGATAGGGAGCCTGTTCCAGAAAAAGGGTAGTCTCTGGGATAAATACCTGTGTCTCCAGCAGGTCCTGTGTATATCACAGGCAAGGTTTAAGTTTTTAGAACGGGTAATTCTGGTGCTGTTTGTTTCGTGAATATGCTGGGGGTCCACCAGGGTGGCATCTGGCAATGCCTTGTATGCCAGGCAGAGATCTCCCCTCAACAGCCTGTAGGAGACAGAATACAGGGATAGGGCCCTGAGGCGGTCTGCACAGGACATGTTACTTATGCCCTATATTCTTTGTTAACTTGCTTTTGTGTTTGTGAAATCTTTCCACTGTGGCTATACTCCTACTGCACTTCTACTTTAACTCAGTTGAACTGCATAACTTCATTAACAAATATCAGCTCCTCCCAACATTAATATAAATATTCCTTCCCTACAATTAACTAACTTCATCAGTGAATTCCATACATACCAAATACTATTAATTATGACACCACTGTCTCCAGCATCACCTATAGCCAGCCTGCTATGACAAGGCACACTGAGGCAGTGTAATAATTGCCCCATGCTTACCAACAACAATCTGCTTCTTCCACTAGATTAATCCGTATGTGAGAGGTATAAGTATTTACAAAATTTGGGAGCCAGTTTCTCACCCAAACTTTTTCACAGTACCCAACATGTTGTCAGTTCTGACACCAGCCTCATACAACCATGCCCACCTCATCCTAAATCATCAAATAAACCATCTTACAGGGAAATATTAAATAAATCCCTGCCCAAACCTCAAATGCCTCAAAGAAGTAGGCGGTGTTATAACTGCCTTATAATTACTGACAACCACTTATTTCTTCCACTAGATGAATCTATATGCAATAGGTACAAGTGCATATGAACTCTGCAGGACAGCCTTTCACACAAACATTGGCAATACCAAACAGGTTGTCAGTACTCACATCCACCTCATAACATCATGCTCACCTCATCTTAAGTTATCACATGAACCATGCTACACTGAAGTACTTATGAAATCCCTTCCCAAACCTTACAGGCCTTCAGGATGTAGGCTGGGTATATAGGATTATTCATCAACACACTTACAATCAAATAGCGCCTACAGCAATAACAAACATTAGAAATAAAATCGGGTTCACCAAGCTTGCAAGCCAAAGTTGAGCCAGACATCTGGTAATGTCTTCATCATAGGCGACTCCATAGTGAGGCACACTGATGCACCATCCCCCAGAATGAGAAAGAAAAAGGTAAAAGTAAGCTGTCTCCTGAGTACCAGGATCCACCATATCACTAGAACCCTCAAATATCTTCACCCAAAGTACACACAGAATATGGTCATTGTGCACACGGGACTGAATGATTTGACAAACATCTCCTCAGATCATATGAAGAGTGACATGGTTAAGTTCTCAGAGTAGGTGTCAAAGATTAGTATAAAAAAAGCCTTGAGCAGTATGCTACCCTTCACCATGAATGATGCCACAATACAAACAAAAGACAACTGACTTTTAACAACTGGCTTAGTTACTGGTGTCACTCACAGGGGGTTTTATCAGTCAGGTATTTCTTGATTGACAACCTTACCTGTTTTACTAGGGATTACCTGCACCTGTTTGCTCATGGAAGTTTGTATACTGGCAAAAACATTCTCTAACCCAATAATGCTTTTCCTTAGGAAAGGTCAGTCTCCTCAAAATACCAACATAGTCAAAGAAAATCAAAACTATAGAGAAGTAGAATTTTGGCACCTCTTACAAACCCTCCTGACCCTCAAAAACAAAGATATCAGCATTGTTACTGAAATATGGTTTCAGTGTAGGGATAGTAGTTCCTCAGTGATGTGTTTCAATGCCTACCACTTGTTCAGACCTACTTCCATAAATTACTGTGTTTTTGACGGAGTCATGCAGTATTTCTAAAAATCCCAATCACATAAAATCTCATAAGGCAAAAAGCAGTGACTGAATTCCTTCATATCTTTCCTACCATCGATAAAAACCTATACTATACCATAGCCAACAATATAACCCCTTCCACATTACCCACTGCCAGTGAGCCATATCTAAATAAACTGAAGTCTCTCCCCATTGAACCAAACATTATTCTCTGAGAGGGATTTAGCTATTCTTCCATTAACTGGGAAACCTACACTACTATAAGTATACACACTGCTTCCTAGATTTAATAAATGCTAGCTCCTTAGACAAACTAGTTTGTGTCCCAACTAGGAGATTCAAAAATATTGCATCTATTCCTTACAAATATAATCCTACTATGTTTTACACATGAAAATGCACCATCGTGCAATAATATTCACTTTGTGGTTGAACCTGATCTATCATCGAAACCTGCCATTAAACATTATTTAAGAGCTAACTTATTACAGCTAGCTGGTGACCTGATGAAATTTAAGTTTCCCCCTTCCATCAGTGAT
Organism: Protopterus annectens; assembly: GCF_019279795.1. NCBI lineage: Eukaryota > Metazoa > Chordata > Ceratodontiformes > Protopteridae > Protopterus > Protopterus annectens. The sequence continues at coordinate 717,232,004 of NC_056735.1, read as the reverse complement.
CTGGTTTCACAAATTGCTTTTCATGGCACTCTCTATGCTCACCTAAATGTCGGTATTGAGGCATCACTCCCAATCAGACACAAATGCAATGCTAAGTTCAAGAACAAACCCTTGTGGTGGAACCATAGTATATACAAACTATAGAATAAGAAAAAGAAACTTATTGTCTATAAGAATAAACATATTCTTATAAAACTATCCCAATATCTAAAATGAACTCATGAAGATAAATAAGAAACTTAGAAGCAAAGTAATTTCCTCTGAAGATTACATGAACTGAAAGACTTTGAAGAAACAATGGATAATGAGCTGCAGAGGCTGTATGGTAAAGTGGAATAGAATAAGGGAAACTGGAGGGAAATGTTGACAGAGCAGTTAGAGGGACCTGAATAATGGGAAGGAATTATTTCAGATCATGGGCATGTAAAGATATGTGCAGCAGGGCAATAAGGGATGGACAAGAGACAGATGTGATGTAGAAGGGACTCAAAGCAGGAGGAAAAGATAAGATGGATGGCTTAGGAAGGAAATAATGGGGGCTACAGAGCAGAATGCAATGAAACAGACAGGGGCAAGAAGTGGTGTGCTGCAGTTAAACAGTGTGGAGAAGAGCATTTATATACAGAATATAAGAAGTGGACAGAAATACAACAGGTTGGAAGGAGATGCAGCAGCTAAAGTGCTTGCACTGGTAACAACACAGAAGACAAGTGGATAAGGAGGACCTTAGCAAGTTGAAAAACAAGTTAAAAGAAATGGAAAAAAGAAAACTCAGACAGAGGTAATAAAAGGCAGCAGCAAAAAGAGAAGGAAGAAAGATGCTGAGCTTCAGACTAAGATGAATAAGTCAGAAAGTGAATGAAGAGGACATTTTTTGCAGTCCCCCCCCCCCCCACACACACACACACACAGAAACAAGCCTGATGGTTTCTCTACCTATATCCAATCAATCCATTTGTTCCACAGCAGCAGGAGCTAGAAATCCCCAGGCAAGAAAAGAGCCCTACATCTCATTTGTTCCTGCCTAGGACTCTCGCAACAGCTCATGCACTCCTTGGCAAGAGTTGGGTGGTGGAGAAGCATATCCTCTCCCTCAGCAAAGCACCATTTTCCCCATAGCAGCTCTTCTCAACTCCACTACGGCTGCCCTCAAATGGGAAGCATGCATCCACACACTGAGTTCCTTTCAGCTTACTTTGTGACTTGCATATGGCAGAGAAGCCAGCTCCAGCCCCCCACCCACCCACCCATAATGGGTAAACATGCAATGTCTACTCACTCACTCCCATCCTTCCTTGAGAGCTCCTACAAGCTCCAGAGCCACTATCTGAACTCATATCACCTGTTACGTACTGCAGATGTGCACCTGCTATGTATTCGTGACTCTACCCAAACAGGACAGCTGTTAATTAATTTTAAGAATTTTACTGAGAAAAAAGAACAAGAATGGATAGTACGCCTCAATGCAGATAGGCTCCCTGGTATGAATGAGCATGTCTTTTTAAAGCCTACATTAACAGCTTTTTTACATTTTCCATTTTTACATTGATCCTTATGATGCCTCACAGCAAGAGGTTCTCCGGTTATTTCCTCGGCTGGGGTGCCTTCTGTGCGGAGTCTGCATGTCCTACCTGTGGTCGCGTGGGTTTCCTCTGGGTGCCCCGGTTTCCTCCCACATCCCAAAGACATGCTGCAGGTGGATTGGACACTCTAAATTGGCCCTAGGTGTGCGTGTGAGTGTGCCTTCTGTGGAAGGTTGGGCGCCGGGCTGGCAACTCGACACCGTAAAACTCCACTGCCATTCAATGTACGGACAAGGTGATCCGCTGTGGCGACCCCTAACCGGGAAAAAGCCGAAAGTAGAAGACATTGATCCTTATGATGAAATTTTATACGTGTGTTTTTTATGAATATTCTTATTCTCTCCTATTTATGAATATTTTTTAATCGTCAAATATGTCATTATTTATGTTTTGATTATATGAAGAGCAATCTGATTAGTGACTGAAATAGTATAATAATATATTATTCTGATTGATTGGTAGTGCATATTGATTGGCCCTTTTGAGTTTAAATACATGGTGATGTGATTTTATTGTTAGGTCTGATGAAGCAGTCTTATGACTGTGAAAGGGCTTACCGATAGTACTCTGTACCTGTTTTTTTCATATATTAAAAATGTTTTAGTCAATTAGTTTTATGTTCTCAGCCTTGGAGTTCGCCTGATTTTTAAGCATTGCATTCATTGGTCTTCAGTGCGTTCATTGCCAGTCTGCCAGTTTTATTAATTACAGGTGTTAATTAAGGAAGAAAACATGATGACAAAAACAGCACAAACAACAGAGGTGTTCAGGCAATTTTTCAGACAGCTGTACAACAGAAAGAAGTAAAAGGGCTAGAAACATTGAGGAAGGAAGGACGGAGGTTACAACAGTACTGGATACTTAAAATACAGAGAGGCAGTGGAAGAGGCAGATTTCTGGTTTTGAAGTAGGAATATTGCTAGACTCTTAAGTATCAAGTCTGCATTTATTCACTCATTGACTCATCTTCTGCTATTCCAGTTAACAATATGAGTTATGGGGGGAGGGGGCTAGAGCCTATTGCATCACTCAGCAGGCAAAAGATTGTGAGCTCATCCTGAATGGGGTACTCCTCCATCATAGGACTTGCAGATCCACACATTGGGAGCACTTACAGGCAGTTTAGAGCATGGCCAGCCTTAGGCATAGGCGAACTAGGCGACTGCTTAAGGCGCTGTACAGGCCGGCCTTGTAAAGGGCGCAATTTTGACTTATTTATTTTTTTATTTTAATTAGTTTAATTACTACTTACTGCGGTGGCGGTGCTGTGGTAGCATTGTCGCCTCACAGTAAGACGTTGTCCTGTTCGATTCTGAGCTAAAGCGTCTTCTGTGTGGAGACATACGTGAATGGGCATACCTTCGTTGAAGGTTGTGCATCAGGGCTGGCAACTCAGTATGTAAAAATCTACTGCCAATCATTAGAAGACCGGAGTTCCGCTGTGGCGACCCCTAACTGGGAAAAGCCAAAAGATACAACAACAACAACAAGTTTAATTACTGCATTCTTTCTTCCCAGTGCCTGCAGCAGGTGGTGGGAAGAAAGAATACACTAACTAAACTAATTAAAATTAAAAAAAAAAATACAAGGGCGTCAGAACCATGAGGGGTGAGCACCCTCCCACTTTTACAGCTGCAGCAGGTTGATTGCGGTATTAGCGTCTTCTCCTTTAACAAGAATCATGCGTGCTTATGCCAGTGTGGAAATAAATCCAATTTGCAGTTGCGCGCAAATTTTAAGCTAGCAGTTCCGTGAAGAGGGGGGCTAAGTCCATGTGGCAGTTCGATTTAGAAAGAAGGTAAGTGTATGCATGTGTAATTCAAACCGTTCGTTTCTGTATGCGAGAGAAAGTGTGTGTGTGTGTGTGTGTGTGTGTGTGTGTGTGTGTGTGTGTGTGTGTGTGTGTGTGTGTGTGTGTGTGTGTGTGTGTTTGTGTGTGTGTGTGTGTGTGTGTGTGTGTGTGTGTGTGTGTAGAATTTCAATTACCCGTTCTGTTTGTATGAGAGATAAAAGTGCGTGCATGTGTGTATGTGTGCTGCTACAGAGAGAAGGTAGATGTGCATGTGTATAATTTACAAACAGTAGTTCCGTTCATTTCTGTATGAGAAAGTACTTGTCTGTGTGTTGTTTGAGAGAGTATGAGTGTGTGGAATTTAGACTACTTGTTAGTTGCTGTATGAAAGAGAAGGTATGTGTATGTTGCTGTGTGAGAGAGTAGGTGTGTGTGTGTGTGTGTGTGTGTGTGTGTGTGTGTGTGTGTGCGCGTGTGTGCGTGTGTGTGTGTGCATGTGTGTGAGCGTATATGCGCGTTTGTGTGTCTATATGTGTGTGGTTGGGGAAACGGAATGAAGGAGTGCCTCTGCTAAAATGAAGTATCGGCTGCCAGCAGTGATTACCACATGGGCACCAGAAAAGGTTTTGTTAGTGCTTGTGGTAATCACCGAGAGATACAGAGACATACAAATTAGTTTGTAATAAGGTCTTCCTTGTTGCAGCAAATGAGACTTTGAATTTCTACTTTCTGAGATCGCAATAAAAAGTCAGTTTTAGTTGCAGTCTAACCACTTGTGGCGAGGCTTGCTTTTGAATATTGGCTTATAAGTTTCCATTACTTTAAAAATGAACATATTAGGAAGATAAAATTGCTCCTGGTGTTGTATTTGTAATTATACTTATCCCAGCAACAGATTTATTCATACAAAAAAAGGAAGACATATTATTTTAATGGCTGTGGCAATTACCATTCAATATATATAAAGAGAGAGAGAGAATTGCTTGTCAGTCAACTGCATTTTATGTTGATAAGAAGGAAAGAATGAAAAAAATATGGAGCACTTAAGGACATTAAAATAAAAATGCAAGAAATGCATTTTGTAAACATGGCTTCTCAATCAACCATGCATATAATTTTAAGTTTGAAATCTTGGGCATGGTTTTAAAAAATAACCATTGGGACAAATTTTGGAAATTAACTTTTGTACAGACTAAGTTATAGAAATATAGCCTTGATTGCTTCTCACGGACTGGAAATGAATGCTGGTATTTCTATCCAACCATAATGTGTGACAACTCATTAAGCAATGGTTTATTGAAAGTCATAATGCTGAATGTAAATCCTGAAATGTCAAAATATTGAAACGTTACAATGTTCAGCTCAAAATGCCTACTAACAGCATACATGTAGGACATTCTTAAACAGCGTCAAAACATAGACAGTCAACAAACAGCAATATTTCTCTTTTAGTGAAACTCAGAAATAATTGCAAACATGGACCCTGCAGGGAGACAAGTCCAGCTCACTCCACATGTGACAAAGTACATATTTTGATTTCAACATTTTAACATGTTGGTATTTTGATAGTTCAGCATTGTACATTCAGTATTATGGCTTTTGGCATATAGATTTTCAGTAAATTGGATTGGACCCATCAAACTCACTGCAAGAAAAAGACATGTTCCAAAAATGTGATTGCTTTTTATGTTGTTGACTTGAAACATGTTTCGGATGTGTCTTAATAAGCCCAGAATGCATATTCACTATATTTAAGAGAACGTGTGCCTTTGTGCTGTTTGGCCAAAAGTAAGATAAAAAGACCTCAAACAACCACCTTCACATTCTATTCAGTACTTGGTGGAAGGCCCTTCTATTGCTACATCAAATGTATGTCTTATCTGAAGGAAATAAGATGAGTAACCATGTGACTCTATGACTTGCCATGAAAAAGCTTTAGCTAAGGTTGTGTTAGCATCTAGTAATTTAAAAGGCCTACCAGCCAATGAGGTAAAAACAAGGCCTACTCAAACTGCTTTAGGGATTATATTGTGCAGCAAGGTAAATCAGTCTACAGGATAAACAACCAGTACTCTGGCTTTGTACAGGTGGACTTTCTGTACCTTACCAGACTGATCAGTCTTGGACTTTCCCAGCCAGTGCAAAAGAAATTTGTTATGAACCACTACATCTTCTCAGCATGAGTTTAACAACTTACTAACATGAAAAGCCCCACCATGTGAACAAAGTTGCCCAAATAGTATAACAATTGACAGCTGAAATAGACCCATGGCAGTAATGGTCAAGAGGTGTCACCATATTGGCCCTCTGGGATCCTTAGATGCCTCTAGTATTTCCCCAACCTGTAAGCATTCTATCTGTCACTCAGTGACCTGAGTAATCCTTAAGCCCTAGTAGTCATGCTAACCAATCAGGGCATGGACCCACTGCATGGATGTCAGAACAAAAGGAAATCCAATAATTTTTTTTCACACCAAGATAGCAACCCAAATTGGAAAAATCTCAAGGAAGGTAATGTCCTTCTTCCTTTCAACAGTCCAGGATGCAGACCATTTGGTGTTGAAACAGCTACCTCAAAAATACCTACCCATACTAATTCCTAATGCTGCATCCATGAAAAGATGAAGCTTACTGGATGAAACTCAATGTGACTGCCAAGTAAACACTCCATTAAACTGGTTCAGAAAGGTATACCACAGGTGAAGGTCCTCGTTGACTCTGTACATTATTCATACCTTAAAATGGTTGGGATTATTACCTTTTAGTAAATTAGAGATAGAGTAAAGAAATGTTCTGCCTGGAGCAATGGCCCTGCAGGCAAAGTTCAATAACCTATGGAGCTCCTATGCTAGCCTTAAGGGCCCAAATAAATTTCAAAATTGTGGATTTGAGTTGATCTAACCTGATTGCCAGAAGCTTGAAGGACCTCAACGTAATGTCTACTGCTAGGCCTAGAGATGTCATTTTCTGACCTTCCCTTGTGACTTATCCTTAGCCAAAGGTACCCTCAAGTCAGCATAAAGGTCCATGAATACTGACATCCATTCATCAGCCCCTTTTTTGCTTTCCCCACTATCAGAAAATCATCTAAATAATGAGCCGCTGATTGTTGGTGTGCTCTTTGCTGACAGCACCAACATATGGCTGTGTTAAATACCTCAAAGGTATCACAAGTTACTGAGCACCCCATGGGCATCACCATGTCAAAAAAAGAGGTTACCATTAAGCTGGAAACCTAATAGGGGCTCACTGTCTTGCCATATGGAAAGCAGATGAAAATCTGACTGTAATTCTAGTTTACAGAACCAGGGATCTAAGTACTTCAAAATTACCTCTGCTGCTTGCTGTAGAGAGGAATAGTACACTTTAGATTGCTCCTTGCCAATGAAATCATTGGCAGACAAATCCTCAGTGTGAGAGAGGTGGGGGAATCAATCTAAACTCCCCATCTACCTTTTTGGGGATTAAGCCTATAGGGGAAATGTTCTAAATCCTTCAATAAGAAAACTGGAAGCTTTAATATTAGGGTAATCTGACAGCAATCAAACCAATTTATCAAGTTTGACTGGAAAGTGAGAATGGCTGCTATCGTGCCTGACCACTTGGTGCAACGGATCTTTGCCCATGAAAAGGTTGTTTACCCTTGACTAAATTAATCTGGGATAAGGCAATGCTATTATCATGTTATGGAGTGAAATTGCTAAATATGGAGTGACCTGCTTTAGCCCAGCCTCTAACTAATGCATGACTCTTACCACACAAAGAGCTTAAACAGGCAAACTTGCACATGGAACAAAAACACTTGGCATTGTTGAAAGCCAAACAGAATTTTCCCTCATCCTGACTTCTAGCTGAAGCTTCATTTTCAAGGGTATTAGGCTTGTCCAAACATAACACTCAATGAAATATCCAGATACCTTTGTTCCCACCTGATTTGTCTGTGACCTTTAATTTCACACCACTCTGGTCATACAATGACCAGACTGTGCACCCCTTAATGTGATGAGCTTCCCTAATGGCCAAAAAATAGGTGAGTAAGGGTAGTGCCTGATTAGGATCCGTTTTTATAATAATGCCCATAAACACCACACATGTTGGTTAAAATTATTATTTCAGCATAATTTCTGTAACAAAAAAAAAAATCCCTTTCCCCCTCTGCAGTTCACTTTCACCTTGTGAAGTCAGATTGTGTTGTTTTGCTCTCATACAACTGATTATATAGAATTGAATCCATTTGGATTCTTGCATTATGTATTAACCCTGTTATGTATTACTGAATCCTCATCAAAAATGTATACTTTCCTCTCAAACATTTTGCACTTTCCTGTAGAAAGTATTGAAAAGGACTGGCCTTGGTACTGGTCTCTTTGATACCCCACTTGCCTGCACACTGATTTCTGAGTAGATAATTACAATAAATTATTCTACAGCACTCCCTGTCTTTGCAATTTGTTTGCTAACCTGCTGCGAAATACTTTACCAAGTATTTTGCATAAATCGTTGTCTGTAGACAGCTTCTCCATTAGCATTCACTAGAATGAAATGTTGACCCTCCCATTGTGAATCCATTATGAGTTAAATGTTATGCCCACTGATTTACGGTTATCCCAAAATTATTTCCTTTGATAGCAGTGCTATAGCACTGAGGTCAGATTGACCGGTAAATGCAGTTTCGTCATTATTGGGTCATACACTTTGTTTCATTGTTTACTAGAAAAATGTTCAAAACTACAACTTTAGAACACAGTCTAACATGTGGTGCTTTATTATACAAGGAAGTACAATCAGGAAGGTGGATCAAAGAACACATACATGCATGCATGGCCATAAAAATGTGTTCAAAGAAACTATAATTTGAAAATAGCCCAAAGGTAAACTTAATTCTCCACTGGCCAGATGCATTTTATTTGAATCTGAGTTTTAATACTGTTTCAATGAATGTGAGCTTCAATGGCAGGGAAGTTTAGTGCCCGTGCTAAGTATATTTTCATTGTGAGACTGTTTTGTTTGTTTAGCAAATGGCTAATCGGTGTTTGTGCATTTTATTTTAATAGCTGTAATCATTGTAGAAGTAAATAAATCAGTATACACACTGAGAAGTTTAAACAGTGTTCATGGTAACTGGGAAGAAGTAACCAAGTAATGGAACACTGGCATGGCTGTGGAGGGGGCTGCTCTGGGGAGAGGCCTAGTCTATTACCCTGCCTAGGGCCCTATCTGACCACGATCCTGTTCTGGTATTTAAAGTAGGAAATACGTACGTAAAGGTAGTTACGTAACTCATTTGTGCCTTGAGCCCTTAGTCAGCTTGTGTAACAGCTTAGCTAATAAGTATGTCAAGGTATCTTTTCTTCTATACATTTAAATAATTTGAAGGAAATTACTGGAGTAGCTTTTTGGGGAGTGACCTTCCTGTGGGTGTGGGTTAGATAGGGGTGTTTCACTAGTATGGTGTGGGTGTGGCTTAAGGGGCGCTAGAGCACTACTTCACCTAGGGTGCCATTTCAGCTAAGGCTGGCCCTGGTTTAGAGGATCACACATTCACCTAATGCACATCACTGTGACATGTGAGGAAACTACAGCAGCTGGTGAAAACCCATGTGGACAAAGGGAGGAAAGACAGCCCAGCTGTGAACCATAGGTTCACAGGTACCTACTAGGCCATTGAGCTGTGAATATCTTTAGAAGCCTAGTCATACATTCCCATGAAGTTTTTAGCCCTTACAAGTTAAGCACAAGTAACCCAGAGACAAGCAGAACATTTACATGTTGCCCCTAGCCATTAGGGACAAGGGAACTAAACCAGGAATGAATTTGCAGTTACCCATCCATTTATTCAGATTACTTTGAAAAGTGTAAGAGAAGTACTTTGCTTTGTATGAATATGAAGACGATTCCCAAGAAGAGGTATTCTATGTAATACATATCTATCCTTTCAACATGTTATACTTATGTTGCAAACAAGGCGGAGATCTCTTGTGTGGGTGTTTATGTCCTCATTGGACTTATGAATATGAAGCAGGTCCGACAGGATAGGGTCTGTTGAGGTTCTGTATGCATTGTAGAGATCACCCATCCATAGCCTCTATGCCTGAGAAGAGGGATAAGACTTTGAGATGGACCCCATAGTTTTTATGGTTTAGACACTTAATTTTCTTAGTAAGAAAACGTTTATGGGTTTTCAAGTTGTGTCAAATGTTTGTGAATACTGAAGGGGTCATTATACTCAGTGACCAGCCTGATGAATGCTGAATAAAGTGGAATGATCACATCCTCAGACCTAGATGCCATACCCTTAGTAATATGCTGTGCAGTGAGAGAAGACTTTCTTACAACAGTGCATACATGGTGATCAAAAGACTGTCCATTTTCTACATAGGTTCCCAGGTCCCTAACTACTGGATCAATTTTCATGGGTGTGATAGTTACAAGGGACTTTCCAAAGAATACTATTATACACTTCTTGACATTTAGGTTTAGTCCATGGTTTTGGCATCTGATGTTGGTTTGTGAAAAGTCTTCTTACAGGATGGCAGCATCTTTACATTCATCTGCAAACTTGGTCAGCCTTGAACCTTTAACAGTAGCTTTGACCTCCAAGATGTAAATGCGAAAGAGAAGTGGCCCAAGGACTGAGCCTAGGAGTACAATGTGAGTGACAGATGTTTTGGAGGAGGTAGAGCCACCCACCATCATTTCCTGGGTTCTGTTTTTGAGACAATTTGCTATTCAATGTAATACACAGGGACTGACATTTAGCTGGGATGGTTAGCTACAATATCTGACTGAGGGATGGTGTCAAACACTTTTGCAAGGTCTAGATATGTGGTGTGTGCTGATTTGCCCTCATCCATGTTTCATTAACCTTCTCAAAGAAGTCAACCAAGTTAAGTAGGCATAATTCCCCCTTGACAAATCCAAAGTGGCTTGGGTCAAGAGTGAGTAGGTTGCCTATATCTTTATTTATTAATTCTATATTGATCTTTTCCATAATCTTACAAATAAGGCTAGCCAGACTTATGGATCTATAGCTTCCTGGGTCTACTGATGCCCCACATTTGTGCAACAGAATGACAGTTACTGTCCTCCATTCATACAGCACAAAGTCTGTTTGGAGGCTGACACTGAACAGCTTCTGTAGGAGGACTGATAGTTCTTGTATGAAGTTGTCCAGTAAGCAGCCTGGTATGTTATCAGGTCCCATTGTGTTCTTGGCCTTGGAGAATGTCTTGAGGGCTCATTTGTGGGAAATTTGGTGTGGAGTGGGGTAGGTGTGGATATGTAGAAGGGGAAGGAGGAGTTAGAGCTATATTTATCTGTTAATAGATTAGCAATGTCCTTCAAGTTTGAGTATGTAATTTCATTGACTGTTATCCTTGCACAGTGCTGGGCATTGTTCATAACATTTCTAACAGTCAGAGAAGATTTTGATGTTTAAGTATGTTTCAAAAGTTATACAAATGTTCGCCTCCAAAGTCTAAATGGAGTAATTAGAAAAAAATTACAGCACCACCAATAAGATGGAAACAGCATGAATGGAATCTGTAGGCACTGGGGATAGGTCAGGCATTTCAGGTATGAAATGAAGAAGGCCATAGGACAGGCATTTCAGGTATGAAATGAAGAAGACCATAGGACAGGCATTTCAGGTATGAAATGAAGAAGGCCACAGGACAGGCATTTCAAGTATGAAATGAAGAAGGCCACAGGACAGGTATTTCAGGTATGAAATGAAGAAGGCCATAGGACAGGCATTTCAGGTATGAAATGAAGAAGGCCATAGGACAGGCATTTCAGGTATGAAATGAAGAAGGCCACAGGACAGGCATTTCAGGTATGAAATGAAGAAGGCCACAGGACAGGCATTTCAGGTATGAAATGAAGAAGGCCACAGGACAGGCATTTCAGGTATGAAATGAAGAACGCCATAGAACAGGCATTTCAGGTATGAAATGAAGAAGGCCACAGGACAGGCATTTCAGGTATGAAATGAGGAAGGCCACAGGACAGGTATTTCAGGTATGAAATGAAGAAGGCCATAGGACAGGCATTTCAGGTATGATATGAAGAAGGCCATAGGACAGGCATTTCAGGTACGAAATGAAGAAGGCCTGCAGCACTGCTCAGTAAATTATGGAGAGATGCTGCTTAATCTCTTTGCAATAAGCTGTTTCAGTAAACATAAATAGTAAGTAGTTCTGGAAAGTATTACGCACAAAGGATTAAATATATAAAAGAGGAGTTTGGCTGCAAGACAGAATATGGCCAACAGGATGACTGGGTGACAGAAAGCACAGAACAGGTTTGACTGTGAAGCAGGCTGAACATGAAAATGTCAAGAGAAGTTTCAATAAAAAGGTGGTAGATGACAGATAAGCAGTCCACGAAGGCAATGAGAAATGAACAGAAGCTTTACATAAATAACAATAAAGAGATAGCGGAGGCGGTAAAAGTCAGATAAGCAATCCACAAAGGTAATGAGAAATGAACAGAAACCTTACATAAATAAAAGGGGGATGACACCAGTAAGAGGACAGACTAAATGAAATAGTAGCCAAGGGGTTCCATAAATGGAAAAGTGTCATCAAAGACAATGGCAGTTGTGCTAAAAAGACATGGCAACAGATCACAATGAAATTATTTAATACAAAGTTCCTGCACAACAGGAAAGAATAAACAACTGCTGTGAGGTATATTTGTATTAGTGATTTCATTATACAAGGAGTTTCAATTTCATTGTATAAACCAGAGAGAGACAAACAGTTTAGCTTGAGATTATATTGTCCTAAGTCTGACACTGGAAAAAACACACACGGCCTAATAAGGGAGGTTAAAAATGGAAAGTACATCATATGTAATTCCACATGTAATGAAACGGGTTAGTAAAAATGCAGTAACGATGACAACGAAAAGACGACGGAACATCTGCAAGATTGTAGAGAGATCACGGAGTTCTCAGCCGTGCCACCCATTCTATTTGTTACTAGGGCTAAGAAATGAATTATGAGGGAAATGGTGCAATCAGCAAGGACATACAAGAGTTAGTGGTTGAGAAGTACATGGGAAGAATTTAAAACAATATTCTGGAGATTGCCCACCTGTACTTTACTAAAACTTAGGAACTAAGAACTGGAAAGAATTACAAAATAAATTCCTTTTAGCTGAAATGTTTGAAGAAACAACAAAAAAGAGGATGCCAAAGTCATACATAGGGAGCAGGTGTGGAGAACAAGGAGGATATGGCAAATACAGCATAATACTTTGTAATGCCAGAAAGCCTGGAAAAGAAAAAAAAGCATCATCTGCATTGTTAGCTACAATAATGAAATGTATTGGATGGCTGCAGTACAAACATCACCAAAATAAAGGTGAGTTGCAACAGGTTCACAAACATGTAAAGGTAAGGAAGGTCGTTGGTTCATAGGCAAGTACTAGGCTAGCTGCCCTTGCGGGCCATTTTATGCCTACTGATTTCCCATTTTGTGCTCTAATCAACTTGGTCTTGCCCATACCATGGCTGATAATTATACATTACTCCTAATGACAATAACTGGGATCATACCACAGGTAATTTGAGAGGACCCATGCATGGGATAGCGCATTTAGGAGCTGCCTGTGTCCATTAGTAGGACAGGGGGCAGTCCTGGGGTAAATTTACTGTTTCCCATCCATAAATCCAAGCTGTGCTGGAATATAGAAAGAGAGGAACTTTGTTTTATGTGAATGGGGAGCCCTTTCCAGAGCAGCAGTATCCTATGCAAGATATACATATCCCTCCAAACCATGCTGCAGAAGAGGTTTAGATCCCTAGATGGAGTATTTCTGATGTCAACTGACTTGTTGATGTACAGTAAATCCATCCCTACAGGATCAGAGGATGCCATGTATGCCAGATATAGGTCACCTCTTAGCAGTCTGTAGGATACAGAGTACAGTGACAAGGCTTTCAGTCAGTCCATGTAGGACATGTTGTTTAGGCCTTGACTCCTTTTAGTAAGGTATCTCTGGGGTGTCACAGGTGTTGCATGGGTCTGGAAGGGTGCTCCTATTTTTTTCTTGGATGTATTGTGTATTATATACTTGTTTTAAAGTGCAGCAGTTTAGTTTTAAAACATTTTCAGATTAGATGTTTAATGGCATTCCTGTTCCGTGCTAGAAATAACATTATGAGAAGAAAGGATTTTAATTATTTATGCTAAAGAGAGAACCAAGGTTTTCTGTAACAGAGCTATTTGCTTGGTTCTAGCTGGATATATATTTTTTGACATGAATAATCCAAAACCCCATGGCCCTTAAAGACTGTTTGTTTGTGTCTTTCGGCTTTTCCCGGTTAGGGGTCGCCACAGCGGAACTCCGGTCCGCTAATGATTGGCAGTTGATTTTTACGTACTGGCTTGCCAGGCCTGACGCACAACCTTCAACGAAGGTACGCCCATTCACGCATGTCTCCACGGAGAAGACGTCTAGCTGAGAATCGAACCGGACAGCATCTTACTGTGAGGCGACAACGCTACCGCAGCACCACCACCGCGGGTATGGCCCTTAAAGACTGTAATTTGCCTAGAACTAACTTTGATGAGTGGCAGCTCAACTCCCAGCACTCTTTAATTGGTGATGAATTAACAGATGTTGAAACTGCGCCAGAGACTGATAGAAACTTCAAAAGCTCTGGAAGAAAAATGGACTCAGAAAAATAGAGAAGATTAATGCATCCAAAATTCCTGGAAATTAACAATGAAAACTCAAAATATGTAGCATCCCATAAGAAAACAGTAATGGAAATAGAGGAGTTACTTTCAGAAACACAAAAATGCAAAAAGAACAGCATTGAAGTGAAAGCACTGATTCAGCACTGGAAAGATGAATTAGCCATGAAAAAAGGAAATGATATCTGCTGCTAGTAAGGCCGACAAGACAAGTCTGAAGGAAATGAGCAAAGTTGCTGATGTGTTCAAGGATCGTCTGGGATTATAAATAAGCAAGATACAAGAAGAGTAACTTTAGTTTATATTTTGAATTATTAGTCACAAAGATCCTGAACTTGCCTACACTTTCACACTTAAATATATGACCATGGAGATTATGAAGCAACCTCTTGTGACCCACCACTGGAGTGCACGCCTCTACTGTAACAGAAAGTGAGGGAAACAACTTCTCTGCCTTTCTTTCCAACATCAGAAAAGTTTTTTGCAGCTTTAGCATGGAATAAAACCAGTCTTTTTGTTAAAAAAGAAAAAAAAAATGATGACATTAGAACAGAAAGGCCAAGTGGCACAGTGATTTGACTGTATGCCCTTCAACCGCAAGGTGCAAGGTTTGATTCTCACCACAGGAAAGAGCATTTGTGTCCCAAAGACTGCCCCATCTGTGGCATAGACTCCCTCTCCATGTCAAACAGAGTAGCCCTCTTTAAGAGGAACCTGGATGGGAAACAGAAAATACACCCCTGAGATCCCACCTGTGTCCCTGCTGGACAGGAGAAACAGGTGCTGACTTTGTGGGAACATAGGTGAAATTCTTGGCTAGGCTTACAAGGGCCTCCGTGCCAATAGCCTAGTATCATCCTATGGACAGATGTATACCAAAGGGGGTATTATATTCAATGACTGGCCAAATGAGGGCTGAGTAAAGGGGGACAATGATATCCCTACATCTAAACAAATCCCTTTGTTTACAACCTGTGCAATACATAGAAGGACTTTTTACAACGATGGGCACATGTTGGTCAAAAGTTAGGTCACTGTTCACAAAAGTTCCTAAATCTCGAACAACTGGGTTAACACTTAGGGGCTTATTGTTAATGTGGTAGAACCCTGAGGAACCCCACAGGTGGCTGGTCTCTTTGTAGAGGTAACTTCCTCACTTTGATTTCCTGCATCCTATCTGTGAGCCAGTTGGCAATCCAGTGGGTGACATAAGGGTTTATTCCCAGCTTAGTTAGCTTTTCTACTATGTCTAAATAGGGAATTACGTCAAAAGCTTTAGCCAGGTAAAGATGTGCGGTATTGCTTTCGTGACCTTTACAAAAAATCCACTAGGTTGAGTAAGTATGACCTGCCCTTGAAGAATCCAAACTGAGACAGGTCAAGTGTTTGGAGCTTTCCTATGTTCTGATTGATTAGTTCCATGATAAGTCTTTCCATGGCTTTGCATATAAGTCTGGCCAGACTTATAGGTTTGTAACTGCCAGGGTCTGTGGGAGGTCCTCCCTTAGGCAGAGGAATGACTATCTGTGTCCCATTTGCTTGGTACAAAAAGTGTATGGAGGCAGATATTAAACAGTGTTGTTAGGGTTGTGGCTAAATCATGCTTCATGTTATTTAAGATGCATCCATGGATATTTTCAGGACTCATGCAGTACGTTTAGCTTTTAAAGCACTTTTAGTGCTTGGTATTGTTTGACAGCTGGAGGCAAGACAGTTTCAGGCATGTTTTGATGGATAGACAGTAGGGAGAGAGGGGTAAAGTTATGACTAATAGCAAACTAGAGCAAATTTATCACTATATATCATCAGCCTCAGTGTAGGTAACATTGTTCACAATCAGCTCAGCACACTACTGCTTTGTGGCAAGAACATAACTAACAATCCCTTGTGATTGTCTTTGGCTTGGACAACTATTTTAGCCTCAAACTTGGCTTTGGGATATTCTACTAAGCTCCTGAATTGTTTGTTTAATTCAATGACAAGAACTCTAAAATTATGGGAATTACTGTTCTTACTTTTGGTCAAAAGTATTTTCCTTTTATTACAAAACTTGAAGATATTAGGGTTCCTCCATATGGGTTTTTTTTCTGAGGTTTGCCCTGCACTTGTTCCTAAAGTGTACAGCTCCATCTGTGCTGCTGCTTACATGCTGGTATAGTGTGGTGGTGTATACTTTTGTGTATTCAGTGCAGTTAACTGGGTTTGGTGGGGATATGAGGCTTGCCAATGTATCACTTAGAAGTAGGCAGCTTGTCTTAAAGAAATTTCTACAGGTACCTTAGGTGGAAGGGATCGCTAGTTTCAATTTTATTTCGAAGGAGACTGCTTTATGGTCAGACCAAGCAAGTGATGAAGATGATGCAAGGGATGGTGTAAGATGCTCCTATATTAGCAAGTACAAGATCCAAGATGTTAATTCCCCCTTGTGGCTACTCTAATTGTTCCAGAGCATTTGTATTGACAAGGTCCAGAAATCTATGTGCTTGTGCAATAGTAGTGGTGTAGGTTTTCTAGTCTGTAGCTAGATAGTTTAGATCACCCAGGAAAATACCATTAATGTGATTCTAGTTCCAGTAGATAGGCATTGTGGCTTTCTTGTGTCATACAGGGAGTTGCATAGCTAGCAAAGACATGGTGTGTGACCTTTCTGATGGTTATTTGGACTTGAAGAAGCTCTAGTGCATCATGCTGTTTTACCAAACTAGATGTGAGTCTCTTCTGGATGTAGATAGAGACATCTCCAGCTTTTCACCCTCCTGTGCAGTTGCAGTAGCTGGTCTAAACTTGTGGAAGGTGTTATAGCCCTGCATAGCCAGAGTATTCTCCGCTATTTTAAACCATGCCTCAGTAATTACACAGACATGAACATCCTCCAGGACAAGAAGGGCTTATAGGGAGTGAAGTTTCTTGTTTAGGCTCCTGGCATTAATCAGTAACACATTCACAATTTCTTTTGTTTGTTTCATTAAGTTAGTAGGTTTATCAGGCTGGCATTGCCTAAATAAGGCACTATGAGGGCGGACCATGTCTTATCCAATAATCAAAACTTGGAGGAGACAGAAGCAGGCCATCCCATCAAAGCAGCATGGTCTGTCAATCATAGCCACTCAGGCTGACAAACAATGGACCCCTTTGAATGACACCAAAAACTAAACCAATTACTGAAGTCAATTATTTTTTGCCCATATCGCAGCATCATCCTTGTAGAAAGTAGAATGTTGCTCAATGCTAGGCTTATACCTGCCTTGGACAGAGTCTGACAGCTCCATCATGACTCTTTTCATATAGTACACCTCAAGTCACTGACACCAGCATGAACTATAACAGAGTCATACTGGTATTTGTTGAAGGACTTGAGTATATGCTTGATCTGACGGATTCTGGCACCAGACAAGCATCTAACTGTCATTCTTTCCTTGCATAGTCTTCTAAAAGGCACATCTGTATGTCTTACAATGGAGTCACCTATCACAAGAATGTTTGGTTGGTTGATACCTGCCTTACAGGCTCAGCATCTGTGACTTTGGGACTCTTTCTGCTATGTGAGAAAGTAGACTTAACTTGCTGAGTATGGTTTGTGCCTGTGTGTTTTGGAGATCTTTGGGGTTTAGGCAAGTTAATCTTTGGAACTTCAGAATATGACAGATTATGTGTATTGTAATGGCCTTGGAGAAGTGCGATGTGTGGTATACTGCTGATGATTTGGGTAACTTTGTTTACTATGCGTGAGATTATTTTTGGCCTCCAAGGATAAATATATTACATCTCTCACACAGTGTGTTATGATGTTTGAGTAATAGATAATTGTCAGCATTACTTATTTTTAATTTCCAACAAAACAGCAATTAAAACATTGGTTTGACAAATAAAAGAGGGTTAACCAAGTACATTAGTACACACTTCTGTGGAACCATTTGTTTTCCAAAAACATGAAAAAATTGAAAAAGCTATGGCAAGTATCCTTGCTAAAAGAATGAATTAAAACTCTCACCCCTTAGCTTACAGACCTGAAACTGAAGAGTCTCACCACTAATAGACTAACAATAACTGTAAAGCAACATTTTTAAGTCTCAAGTTAACATAATGGTCAGGTGCTGCCTGCACCAAACTGAAAGACACATCAGTCATGTTATCTGAAACTAAAACACAAAGAAGGAAGTTCAACACACTATTTGTATACTGCAGATATAAAACATTATCTTTCTCCAATACAAACTGATACGTGAATCAGTAAACTGACTCCTTCAGGATTCCCTTTGCAGATGTGCAAATATAAACATCTCAAAAAAATAAAAATGTAATTCAAATTTACCTTGAACTATGGGAAATACTCCAAAGCACCACAATCCCAAACTTTGAATGCCTTAATATGGATTTCTACCTATAGTTCTGCTGTCCCAAGGGTTGCAGTTATAACCATCAGTATTTCAACACGTATTCTTCATTCAGCCCATATCTCTGCTCTGTAACCACTTGGATGAAACCTACACTTTCTAGCAACCATTTGGAAGTAGCTCTGCCAGGATGAGAAAGGAAAGAGTAACAACAGAAGTCTTTAGTAGAGGTCACACAAAAGAAAGAGGAGTTACTAGACAGTCCTTACCACTGCTGATGAGATGGTAGGGGAACAGTGAAAGAATACATAAGCAGCTGTGATCATGCCACAGTGTTAAAACAATCATTTACTGTTAATAAAATTAAACTATATTGCATATTTGGAACTATAACATGGTGGACTTGTCAGTAACCAAGAATATGGGAAGAGCTGTATCAGAATGTATTAAAGAAATGAGGAAATTAAGTTGTTCAAGAAAAGAAAATTCAGAAAGAGGGCATAGCCACCTTAGCTTATGACTGAGTTAAGTGGGTGCAATAAATGAAACAAAAACATATAAATAGTAGAATGAAAATAATGAAGAAGGGAAGGGAAGGCCTGAGAGAAAGAAGGGAAAATGGTGCAAGGGTCATGTGACAGGCTGAAACAACCCCCTAGAAATAAATACCAGGAAATATAATAGGCAAAGTACATTACTCAAGCACAGTAATGGGAGAAAAAGGCACAGACTTTTTACATGGAAAAAGATAGTGCAGGCGTCTAAGGCAGAAAACCTAACTTAGTGCCCTTCCATGTAGTGGAGAGGTTGTGCATGAATGGAAAGAGTACAGGTTTTGGAAAGTGGATAAGCAAAGAAGGAAAAATAAACAGACTGGAAACCAGGGAACATGCAGAAAGTGAAGCCCTGAGCTGTTGGTGAGATTAGGTACATGATCCAATTGTTCTAACCCCACTCATGCTCAATAAACTTCCTGGGGGTGCCAAATGAACCATGAGCTGATATTCATGTAGTGCTTATTTAGAAAACAGGGTGGTGCTACAGCACTGAAGGCTGTTGACAAAGGTGGGAACAAAAAGGTAAGAAATTACAGGCTGGCTAGATTCACACTCATGTCAGGATAATTTGTTTTCTGCTTTTAACTGCATATTGAAACTTGAAAAGACACCACAGCTCTGTCTCTTGTGAGTCAGACAGAAATTAGAACAGGTCAATTAAGGAGTCACACATACGTTAGAAGAGGTCAGTTAAGGTTAATCATCTGTGAACAGAGAAGGTGGAGCTAGGAAGTACACATTCTATTTAAGGGGTAAATAAAACATTTCAGAGCTTTACTGGAAAGGCTCACCCAGACTCTGCTACAGTTTGCTGTGAGGGAAAGGTTAGTTTGCTTTCTATTTGTTGTATTCTGTATTACTTTATTATTTTCTATTTTGTATACTGTGATTTGTTTTCTTTACACTGTGTTTTAATTGTATTCTGCTTTTAACTACATATTAAAAATTGAAAAGACACCACAGCTCTGTCTCTTGTGAGTCAAACAAAACTTTTACCACCCTCCCACCCGGTTAATGTTGTGTGCTTAAACACCACTGTCTTTCTAGTTGCCTGCTCCTTATGTTAATTTGACCACATATCTCATTTCCTCTCTGCTTTTATTGGTTGGTGTGAGTAAGCATAAAATTATCATTTTGTGAAATCACTCCCCTTCAGCTATTTAAATTTATTGGCCATCCTACTGTATTCCATAGTACCAGAATAAAAAAGTGGCCACCCCCTTTCAATCTATCTTGCTGTTTTAAGAATAGTGACTCTCCACTAAAACTTAACTTTTTAGACAGATAAAACTTAAGTTACCTACTTTCACATCTAACTCCTCTAGTGCATAATGCAGTGTTTAGGATAAACCATTTTTTTCATCTTACATTTAAGTATCTACTGGAAGACCACCAGTTATTATACAGCCCACATTCTGCCTCTCAGTAGTCATCTTGGTATTAGTGCTTCTGTTTTCTCCTGGTGAGAGAAGGAGTGCAGTTATATTATTTCCTGGAGACTGATGATCACCAGAAAGTTTAACTGCTTTATAGGTGACAGCTTGGAATCTGTGCTTATATTCTGATCCTGGTGACAGTAGGAGCAGAGTGCATTGATTCCTGACTGTTTCTGGTTAGAGAGTGAGTGTCTGTGCTTAACGTACCTGATTGGACTGGTTGCTATTCGAGGCATCTACCAGAAAAAGCTACAAGCCTGAAGACCCTTGCATCATCTGGGACAAGACTGTGGATCACCAAACAGGCTGTGGCCTGCTTCACTTCTTGAGATTGGTGCTAACATTTTGCTTCTGGTGAGAGAAGAAGCAAAGGACTACTTGTTCCCAAAAGAGTGAAGCTGTGCTGAGACCAGCATTAGTAGTAGCCAGGCAGTAGCCATTCATGTGACTCCCCTATTTCCATCATTCTTGACAAGCTAATTCTTTATTTTCAGTATATACTGCTTGATTTCTTCCTAACTTCAGAATATCTGTCTAAATACTTCATCTTTAAATTTTCAGGGTCTATGTATTGGTTTCCCCTTGAGTGTGTGACAGTGCTCTGTACAGACTCAGACAGTTTGAGTGACATTTTTCCTGTAAAAGGCTTCAGTTCTTAATATAGTGAGCCCATACCCAGGCATGTCTAAAGGTCAGTTCCCTGTGCTTTCTCCTGTCAACCTGGTTAACTTGGGCATCCTGAGGCATTGTAGCAACTGCCTCATGTACACAGACAACCCTCTCCTCTTACCTCACAACACTATGACTTGTGAGAGATGCACATATATAGCTAAACTGGAAGCCAAGCACTCTCCAGCCAAGACTGGATTAGCCAGTCAAGAGGAGAAAGATAACACCTGCACCACATCACATTCAACACATAGCCCTCCAGAACATACACCTCCACAACCCTCAGATAGTAACACAAAACACACACCTACTTTCTCAGCGGCTCTCAATACAAATCTGCCCAAACAACACAGACCTCCGAGGCAGAAATGCAAACAACCACCACATCCCAGCACAAACCATGAGCCACATAGCTCACATAAACAGTGTGCCACTCAACCAAAACCCATAAGTTAAAACAACTTACCCAATACACTAGTCATCGGTGACACAACAGTAAGGCACACAGATGTCCCACTCACTAGGATAAATAAGGAGAAAGTTACGGTCAGCTGCATGTCGGGTGCCAGGATCCGCCACATAACGTACGCACTTAGATCACTCCACAACAGGTACAAATATGACTGTGATTGTCCATGGTGGTGTGAATGGCCTGATACGTACCTCCCTGGACTACATGAAAAGAGACATAGAGGAGCTCTCAGATCTTGTAGCACAGGCAGGTATCACCCTAGCTCTGAGTAGCATCCTACCATCACCCAGAATGAAACCACAGTACAAGCAGAAAATGACTGACTTCAACAATTGGCTAAGTTTCTGGTGTCATTCAAAGGGGATCCAGTATCTGTCTGCCTGGCATCGGCAGACCTCAATGCTTCACCAGAGATGGCCTGCACCTGCCACCCCATTGATTCCGGATACTGGCCAAGGCTCTTGCCACCCCTATAGTGCCTTTTTAGGCAATGTCCTAAAGACAAAATTACCACCATAACAGCTACAAGCAAATGAAATCTGACAGTTATGTTACTCAACACTAGAAGTCTAAATCTCAAAATGCACTCACTCGAAGCACTCTTTAAAATGGAGAACACTGACATCTGTTCAGTGACCGAGGCCTGGTTCAAGGCCCCGGAGAGCACTCCAGCACTACCAGGCTATAATTCATACCACACTTTTCGGCCCCTAAACCTGAACTGAAGCACTAAAGGTGGTGTCTCCATATTCAGAAAGGATATGCACACCTCCAGACTACTAGCCCAACATAACGCATAAGAGATACTTCAGGTACAACTAACACTGGGTAAAACTGCAATCCAGGTTGTAGCCTGCTACAGATCCCCCACCATGTCCCAAGACTCCCATTCCACATTTCTAAATACACTGGAAAATATTACGGTACAAGCCAATACCTTTATACTGGGAGACTTTAACTACCCCTCCAGTAACTGGGAAAATTACTCATGTACCAACACACTTGCTCAATGTTTTCTGGAATTCATTAATTCCAATGCCCTGGACCAACTCATTCTTACCCCACCAGGGGTAGAAACATCCTTGACCTGGTCATTACTAACATAGGTGACCATTGCTCTACACCAGTAATCAACTCCTCCCTGGTCTGATCTGACCACAAGCTAATCACCATGGATATCCACATCCCACACTCACCCCCCCTAAAGGAAACCCCCGTAAAAAACTTCTCCAAAGCCAATTTTGGGATTCTAAAAACAGAGGTGGCTAACTTCACAACACCCATGCAAATTGAAAATAGGTGCATGACTGCTGAATCATACACCAATTACTGTATGAGCATATACACAAGTGCATGGAACGGGCCATACCAAACAGAACCAAGACACTCTCCTCCAAAAATAGGAAGCCAATCTGGTGGTTCCCCCACCATAAACAAACTCTACAACAGAAGGAAAAAACAGTTGCAGAAAAGGGTGAAGTCCCAAGACTGGAAAAACACCATTGTTAGCCTCAGCAAAAAAATGAGATTCATCATCAAATCCTCTAAAGCTAGCTATGAAAACAAAATTGCTGCATATTCTAAAGGCAACCACAAGGCATTCTATAGTTATGTCAAGAATCTACATGGTAATACTCAGATCTGCTCTGAGTAACATCACAATGGAAATACATATATAGAACCAACTGATATTGCCAACATATTGGCTGACAGGTTCAGTGCGAACTTTACCCCCTTTTCACCCCCCTAAAGGGCCTATCACAATACCTGAATGCCTAGTCGCTATTTTCACAGCTACACAGGTAAAAAACACACTGCCCAAAGACAAGAATACAGCTTCCATGGGACCTCATAATATCCCTGGCTGTGTTCTACATGAAGTGAACTGGCACCACACCTGAGTACTCTGTTCAGTCACAGCCTCATTTCAGGCTTTGTTCTTACTGAATGGCGTACTGCTATGGTCATCCCACTCCACAAAGGGGGAGCGACTACAGACCATGGGAACTACCGCCTTATTAGCGTGATGAGTCTGATATGTAAGGTTATGGAGTACATCATCATAGACCTTATAAATAAGGACATAGGGAATCTCTAAACTCGGGACTCCACACAGTATGGGTTTGTGAAAGGTAGATTATGCCTGCTCGATCTGATAGACTTCTTCGAGTCTGTCACCACAGCTGTGGATGAGGGCAAGGTAGTTCACACAGCCTACCTAGATCTTGCCAAGGCCTTCAACACCATCCCTCACTCAGGAATCATAGACTGACTCACTAAACAAGGCATAAACCCCAATGTAATAAGAAGGGCTGCCAACTCGCTCACTGTAGAACTCACACTGTGAAAGTAGCGGACTCCAAATCTGACTACTGACCAGTTACAAGCGGTGTTCCACAAGTATCGGTCCTAGGTCCTCTCCTGTTTGGCATCTACTTTTCTAAAGTTCAAGCCAACACAAAGTGACTCTGGCTGACCAAGTTCGCAGATAATTGTAAATTGGGACATTATTGATTCTCCAACTGATGTAGACATTCTACAAAAAGACCTCATTGACACAAATGACTGGTGCCAGAACCATGGCCTTAAGCTCAATGCCAAAAAGTGAATTGTCATTCCCTTTGGGAAAAATCTGATGCCCGTGAACTACCACATAGGCGGTAGTCCACTAAACACCAAAGATGTGATAAGAGACCTGGGGACACAGGTTGACAGCAACCCCTCCTTTGATAACTACATTGCCACTTTAGTCAGAAAGTTCTTCTATGTGGCACATCTTATTACAAAAGGTTTCTCTTCCAGGAAGAAAGAGGTCATAATCCCTCTCTACTCGTCCCTCATTAGACTTATTATAGAATACAACACCCCATTTGGTATGTACCTCACTAGACACCTACAACAACTGGAAAGGCCACAAAAATACCTCACTAAGAGGATCCTAGGCCTTAGACACATGCCCTATACAGACAGACCAAAAAAAGCTCCAGCTATACTCTGTCTCTTATCACCTACTTAGAGGTGATCTCTGCATGACCTACAAAGCTGTGTCTGACCCAAAGCTGCTGGATATGCTACACCTAAAAAAATCCCAATCCCTCTGTGCCACACACTCCAGGGACTTTAACCTCATTACCACAATAAACAGAACATGCCGGAGGGACAGGTTCCTAACCCAGAGACTTCCCATACTCTGGAACAAACTTCCCATTCACGTCAAGCAGAGCACTTCACTGGCCCTCTTTAAGAGAAATCTTGATGAGTGGCTTGGCAATAGGAAGTTCACCCTGGGGATCACTTCAGTGGCCTTGCTTGACAGGGGCACAGGGAACTAACTTTGGGTGGCATGATGCCAGGGAATCTTCTTGGGCTAGGCTTATATAGGCTCCAGGGCTGTCAGCCTAGTACACACCTATGAACTTATGACTTTATGGAAAAGATGCCATGGAACAGGCTGGTGGAGCTCTTTAATGCCAGTTCTCTCGCAGGTGGACAACAACTTGACTTCAAAGAGTAGACATTTTGACAATCTATCTTAAACCAGTAGTTAAACCAGTAGTTGAAAATGTACTATGTTACTTCTAAAATACATAAAGGAAGCTTTAAGGACACAGTGTATCTTGACTTCAACAAGGCCTCTGACACTGTGTCTCAAAGAAAAAGTTTGGGAAATTAAAAGGTATTGGATGCAGTCGAAATTAATAAGTAAACAGAGAGCTGGTTGGCTAAGACAAAGCAGATGCTGGCAGTTAGTAAATGTCTGGAGAACGGCCTATAATTAGTGAAGTATTACAACTGGTCCTTTTTAGTATATTTTGTGGTAGATAACACAGTATACTGGTGCGGTAGTCATGGATAAAGAAGTCAGTGTTCAGAGAGATGTAATGTGTCTACACAGGTGGGCAAGTTAAATGGAATTAATGCAAGAAAAGGTTTTACACTTTGGTGAGTATTAATAAGAAGATGTACAAGCTGTATGAGGTTACTCTGGAGAAGACAATTGAACAAGAGCTGAGACTTGTAATTACAAAAGGGATTTGGGAATGTGGCAAAGTAAATGGAGTGCAAGACTGCACAGATAAAGGACTGGATATTAGAGATCAGGGAAGTCATACTGCCCTCTGTGTGCAGTGTCAGTGTGTCTGCATTTGGAGTACTGTATCCAGTCCGAAAGTAAGTACATAAATATGGGTATAAGCTGATAAAGAATGTGAATGTACCAAAATGGTGAAGGAATAAGGAAATATGTGAGCATGAAGAAAAGACACCAAGAGCTAGGCATGTACAAACTGGAAGTCAGAATGGCAGAGGGGATGAAATGTGGGCACACCATTTCAACAGAGGACAGACAGTAGATATGACAGTGAAGAGAAATAACACTGGAAGGAAAACTCAACATAGCTGAAAGATCAGTTTAAAAATGATTATGAAAAAAATAAGGCACTGCCAGAGGAACTTTTAAAGAACAAGACTATAAAGAGGATAGATAATGCTTTGGAGAGATGAAAATGTTTCCTTCCAATGCTATATTCATATGTTAATATTGTCATTATGGCCGTATGGCATTTTTACATTACTGCATTTAGTTCTTTGGTGTGCCCTCTATAGATAACCTTCAAGTACTTGATATTTTTCAGATGGTCAAGCCACAACAAAACTGTGATTACCTCAGATCTGTTGACTAAGGTGGACATTGCATTTATCACTAAGACATGGCTTGATAACACCATGCCAGCCTTCTCAATGACACAGTGCACTAGGAGGCTTTGGGTCAGTGAAGGGCTGCTGTTTGCTGTGGCTGCAGACTGCTGCTGACACTAGCTGCCTCTAGGAAGATCAACTCCTCAGAACACGTCCTCATTGTAGAAGCTAGCTATAGGTTTCTCACTGCTTACTGTTCACCTGCTTGTGCAAGGACATTTCTTCATCACCTTAGTTATTGATTATCAATGCCTAATTGTGCTTTGTGACTTCAATTTCTGGGTCAAGAATGAGTCAGTGACTCTGGCTACAGAATTTAACTGTACTAAGAAAGGCTTCAGTTTTGCTCAGATAATTACCTCTGTAACAAAGTCCAGGGTGTACTCTGAACTAGTCATGCCTATTGAATATGAATACATCAGATCTGGTTGTGCAGCCATTTTCCTTGTCTGACCACTTCTTTGTCCATTCCACCTGGAGCTCCTGCACTAAAGTCTCCCTGATGTTGAAGAGAAGTTGATCTGTTCTGCTAATCACACCAGCTGAGAAAGTCTTCTTCTATGGTTCTTCACCACCTTTCAGAGGACAGTGCTGATTCTGTGGATGCTTTGGCATGGACTACAACAGGTGTCATTTGCCCTAAGTCATGTATTCTCTGTTTCTATTAGCACACATAAACCATTGTTCGATCTTGACCTCCAATCTCTTATGAACAGAAGTGCACAGTTTGGAGAGTTACTGATTTTGTGAAAGTCTGTGGAGAGACAAGCTTGACTTGGAAGAGCATTATGCTGCTTTATAGGCTGAGTTCACCCATACGAAGACAGCACTGCTGTCCAAAGAAATCTCTGCAGTATCAAACTGACCAGTTCTGCTCTTCCCTGTAGTGGAGAGGTTGTGCAGCTCAGCCTATCTTATAACTACAAGAGCACTATCAGCCTTAGAATGTGAATCTGATGCCTTTTTTTCTGAGAAAATTCTTGCCATCGGATCTGTTCTTCTGCTATCTGGCCCCATGGATACTAATTTAGCTTCAGCCTGCCCACTCTCTGTCTCTTAGATGGTGATTGATATTCCAGATTAATATCAGCTCATGGCTGCTGTTTCAAGTGTGTGCCCGATGACTTGCAGCTGGAATCCCTGCCCATCAAGAATGGTCTTGACTAGTCTTTTTGTCCTCAGACCACTTTGAAATCTGAGGTTTTTTCAATGACCTTGAAAGTGGCCATTGTTATCCCTTCTCACAAGAAACTATCGTTAGACTCTAACATTTTCAATAACTACTACCCAGTTGCTTACCTTCCTTCCTTTCTTAGGAACTATTGATCCTTTACATGGTGGACAGCTACACTGCCAGGCTGCTACACTGACACTTCTCATTACCAGTTCATTATGCCTGTGCTGCACACACTTTACAGGCTTCCAGTTTGTTACGGAATCAATCATAAGATCCTGGTGTTAACGTACAGTAGATCTAAAAAGTTTACACACCCCTGTTAAAATGCCAGGTTTTTGTGATATAAAAAAATGAGACCACAATAAATCATTCCAAAACTTGTCCCACCTTTAATGTGACTTATAACCTGTACAATTCAATTGAAAAACAAATCTGTTAGGGGAAAAAATATAAAAATTAAAAAAAGTACAATAAGCTGGTTGCATAAGTGTGCACACCCTTAAACTAATACTTTGTTGAAGCACCATTTGATTTAACTACAGAACTCAGTCTTCTTGAGTGAGAGTCTATCAGCATTTCACATCTTGACTTGACAATATTTGCCCACTCTTTCTTGCAAAAGTCTCCAAATCTGTCAGATTGCAAGAGCATCTCTTGTGTACAGCCCTCTTCAGGTCAGCCCACAGATTTTCTATTGGATTTAGACATTGGCTCTGGCGGGGCCATTCTAAAACTTTAATTTTCTTCTGGGGAATCCATTCTTTTGTTGATTTGGATGTATGCTTGAGGTTATTGTCGTGATGAAAGGTGAAATTCCTCTTCATCTTCAGCTTTCTAGCAGATGCCTGAAGGTTTTGGGCCAACAGTGACTGGTATTTGGAACTATTCTTAATTCCCTCCACCTTGACTAAAGCCCCAGTTCCAGCTGAAGAAAAGCAACCCCAGAGCATAATACTGCTACAATCATGCTTCACTGTGGGGATGGTGTTCTTTTCGTGATGCAAAGTGTTGTTTTTGCACCAAACGTACCTTTTGGAATTGCGGCCAAATGGTTCAACCTTGGTCTCATCAGACCAATACACATTTTCCCACATGCTTTTAGGAGACTTAATGTATTGTTTTGCAAATTTTAGCCAGGCCTGGATGTTTTTCTGTGTAAGAAAAGGCTTTCGTCTTGTAACCCTACTCCACAGCCCAAGACATACGGAGACACATGTAGTATACAACCAGTACTTGCCAGAAATTCCTGCAGCTCCTTCAGTGTTGCTATAGGTCTCTCAACAGCCTCCCTGATCAGTTTTCATCTTGTATTTTCATCAATTTTGGAGGGACGTCCAGTTCTTTGCAATGTCACTGTTGTCCCATATTTTCTCCACTTTTTTAATGACTGTCTTCACTGTGTTCCATGGTATATCCAATGCTGTGGAAATTTTTTTGTACCCTTCTCCTGACTGATACCTTTTAACAATGAGATCCCTTTGATGTTTTGTAAGCTCTCTGCGAACCATGGTTCGCTAGATACATTCTGATACCTCTGATATCTGCTTCTTTGTTTTTTCAGGCCTCTCACCCCAGGAACTTACTATTTCAGGATTGTCTGTCTTTGTCTGATTTCCACAGAGCATTTAAAACCTATCTTTTTGAAATAGTCTTCAAGGGGGGATGACTGCTGTATTTCAATTCATGTCTAGTATCTAAGAATTCATCTGAATTCATCCAGTGAGTAATTTACCTGTTTTATCCCTGTATTTAATTTATTTGTTTCACCAAGTGTAAATGGTGTTTTTTTAAACACCTTAATAAAGATGAAATTGGTGTGTAGCCATAGTAATTAAGCACTAATAAGATATGTACAAGAGCAGAAATACTGCTATCCTTCTGGGAAGAGTCCACTGGCTCTGTTGCACAGAACCAGTTTTCCCACTATGGATGATAAGTACAGTTTTCAGCTACTCAACGTAGTAATAACCTTTGACAACTAAGTCCAGGTCTTTATGCGATGTCTGCTGTCTTTGGGGCAAAATGCAGTAGTGACAGTTACAAAACAGACAGAGCAGAAGAACTAATTACTCTGCAGTCATATATGTTAGTGGTCTATCCTATATGGCATTAAAGAACTTAACTGCTCCGCAGTTACTGCTTGACTGCATTGCTTCCATCACTACACTCATGCTGACATCTACATTAAATCAACTGACACAGCCTGTAATGTCTTTGGCACGCTTTGTGATGAACATGCTGAGGAGGTATATGCTTAGCAGCATATTCTGGGTGATTTGTCTCCGCATACTGTACTAATGTGCAAGTCCAAGAAGAGGCCCAGTTACAGGACAGCTGACTAACCACCACAGAAAAAGACTGGCCTGGGCTGCCGCCCTGCCCCACTTTCATTTAGGGAGTGTTCCCAACTCCTACCACAAGACCAGGAAACTGCACAGTAATGGGTGTATGGGGAAGCAGCTTACAAAACATGCCTGTTCTGTGTTGAGCCACAGTCAGCCATGGTCATTATATATACCCAGCCCGAGAGCTGTACATTTCTGTGTAGTATAAGTAAAGTCTCCCAGGCCTAGTATGCAGTTGTTAATCCTCACCACTCTGATTCTTGACCAAGTCGGATGGAATGAGTGAGTAACACAGGAGGCACTCACAGAGAAGTAAAACCAGATGGTTGGCTGTTCTGGCACAGTAACAGTTAAAATACAGAACATTAAAAAAAATTATTTACATGTGACTTGACTAGGAATGCATACTACATTAAATACTGCTTAACTCACCAGCATATTTTGTGACATCCCCACTAGCCTATTTGTTGCAATTATTTTACTCAGTTATATACCTACTGGAGGAATGGCAAAGATATTTTTGTAGTTCCTCATAGACAAGACAGCATTACAGAGAACTGATGGTGAAACTCCAGCAGGACAGTGATCCAGGTTCCCCAAACAATTCCATAATGATTAGGAATAAGCAGGCCACCTGCAGTATGTTGGTTGATGATTTAGTCCCTTAAAGAATCATCCCTCTGTTGACCAGAATTTTACTTCATATTTTTCATCTGTTCCTCATAAATGTTATGTTTTTTCTAGCAAATAATTTTAGATTGCTGTCACTAAATATCCTTCAGAAAATGTATGCTAATACAAAACGTGTTGTTCTAGCAACTTTCTTTACAAGAGCAATATTTTAAATCTGGACCTGATTTTGGGTCTTTAACCCTCCCACCCCCACTACTTATTTTTGGCTTTGCCCAGAATTCTTGAGCTAAGAGGTTGAAAGGTATGGGAAAAACTGTGTCAGTTCCATCACTACCAGAGTCATACTAATGATTCTTAAAGCTTAGGTTATTACTGAAAACTGCTACATAGACACAAAGACATTTTCTGAGTTCAAAGATGATTTCCCCAAGTCAATAGAGTGAGAAGCAACTGGTCGGTGAACTACCAAAAACAACATTGAAGCCCTTGCCAGCTCCAATGGCATACAGCGATAAAGCCCTGTCTGCGGCCAAAGTGACCTGAGTTCAACTATCTGCTCAGGTGCCTGTTGGAGCTGGCTCTGGGGAAGAGAAGAAGAATGAAACTTACTCCTGCTCAGATCTCTTCAGAGGAGAGGGGGAGGGACATGTGACCTTCAGCACACCTTCTTTGGCAGAATGCCAGGTAAGAACAAGGCTAAAGGATAGACATGGGCTACTGATCACATGACACAGAGGTGTAACAAGCAACGCAAAGACTCACTGCATGCTAACCTCCTGAATGTTAGCAAGCATGTGTGAATGTTAAGAGTTAAGGAGAAAGCCAGAACCATACAGATAGCTGCCTCTGTGATGGCTCCCTCTGTCACCTCTTGTCCCAATGAAAGGGAACAAACGGGCCAGTTGACAGAGAGGGTCCGATGGTCAGTAGGCAACTGGGGTAAAATAAATATGAAAAGTAAAAACATCTATACTCTTATAAATATTATGAGGGATACCGCAGGATACACTGACCTTGTCAGTCTACATGCTTTCTTTTGAGGACTTCCTGGGTACAAGATGATTTGAATAAATGCAAGAAAGATATACAGAAATATATATAGAAAGATATATCATAATTTGCTGGCCTTGGGAGTGAAGGGATACATAATATTAAATAAATAAATGGTGTTACTTACTTTAGCAGACTACAATGTTTTGCATATTCGCTAGTTAACTGTGTAATGATGAGCCCCTGTACTATACCAGCGCTGATATGTTTGTGAATCCTTTCTCCTTAAGTATTATATCCCAAGCTGAAGTCCTTTGCTGTATTTTATTACTTTACCAGTATAATGGCATTCAACCAGACTAATAGGATAAATGTAATAGTTAACCTCTTCTCCAAATAGCTATAACCACTGGCTTTGGCAGAAATGGCTAAGTTTTCTGTCACTGACAACCACAAAAGCTTCCTTGCATTTCCATCCCCTGGAAGGTATCTCAGCCAAACAAAGTCAGGCTTTCTGGATTGCTGTTTTTTTTTAATCTGGTATAAAATTTCAACAGAGCAGAGCCGCACTAAGCAGGGGCCTTGGGCCCTAGAAGCCTCAAGGACATTAACTAAATACTAACAACACTGTATAGAAGCCTTGACGACATTAACTAAATCCTAGCAGCTCTCCATTCTAGGATGCCATAACACACTGGCAGAAAGAAAAGCAAATTATGCAAGCATAAACTGTAAGTGTACATAAGACAAAAGAAATGTTTCATACTTACATATGCTGCCAGAATTAATATCATAATCAAACACATCCACACGGTAAGATAAACTGTCTACATAATAGAAGTGTTTGTGGTCAGGTGACCAGTCCAAGCCATTAGAAATATCCACTTGATCAAAATGTTTCACAACAGAATGGTCTGCATGGAGAGTGTATAGGGACCCCTGATGCCTTTCCACTTCAGCAGGACGGATCTCCATAGACATGGTTCCTGGTGAAAATAAATAGGAAATTCAAACATTACTTTTTATAGTATTTTACTATATGTCTTTACACACACTGAACTAAGTGTTTTATTTTCTATGACCTTTGTGACACAATTATTTAAGAATTCTGCTTTCTCAGGAATCCCCGAAAAATGATTTTGGAAGGTTTGCCAAACAACGTGTTACCAATTTTTAGGTAGTAAGCATTAAAATTTGCAGACAGAAAGAGGTTATGGTGCAGCAAAAATAACTGTCCCACTGTAATTAGGTGGATAGTACAAGGCAACAGTACATGAACTTTCTCTCCTACTGTGAGCTCAAATTATCTTTGCCACTTTGACAGATACAAAGTGGAGATGTTTATGGGGAGGGGCGATGAGTTTAAGGACTACAACTCAGGCATAACAAAATAATGTAAACTGGCCACTTTAGAAAGAAAAAGAAACAACAGGCACTGAGAATACTATTCTGTGTGATTACCCTGTATGTCTTTTAAGTAATTATTGAAAAGCAAGAAATGGTAATTAAATCTGACTGACTAAAAGAAAGCAGGATATATGTGAAAACACGTATAAAGTCAATGCATTGTCTTAGGGGCTATGATGTAATATTTTAAAGCCAAACACAGTGCTGTGGGATACCAAGAGGTAGACTAAAAAATCAAGATGCTGGACCCCATGTGGCAGAATATGGAATTACATTTAAAATACAAAAAAGTACACAGAGCATAACGGCAGCGTTGTCGCCTCACAGTAAGACGCTGTCCGGTTCGATTCTCAGCTAGAGTGTCTTCTGCGTGGAGACACGTGTAAATGGGCGTACCTTCATTTAAGGTTGTGCGTCAGGCCTGGCAAGCCGGTACGTAAAAATCAACTGCCAATCATTAGCGGACCAGAGTTCCGCTGTGCCGACCCCTAACCAGGAAAAGCCGAAAGACACAAAAGACACAGAGCATAAAAGTGGTGCTAAAATGTAGGAAATATCAAGAAATGATGAAATAAACGTGTTTTTTCAGTCTGAGTGTGGCTCTCCTTTAAGAAGAGGCTAAGATAGATAAGTGGTTGACCTGCCTATTTTAAAAAAGAAGATGCAATATCAAAAGCTAGAGTAACCATTTTAGATTTGCTAATTCATTTTTTAAAATAACAATTTATTACAAATTTCTATCATGGGTATAAAACTATAGCTTTCTTGATGAATAATTTGAAGTCTGACACTATTTGGTAATGATTTTGCTTCGTACCTCATTACAGCACTGCCGCAGTACCTTATGAACCATGCTCGTCTGCCTGGTGGTTCCACAGTGTTTTTTTCTTAGCAAAGCACATCTATGTTGCACAAATGATACAAACAACAGGCTAAGCTGGATAATAATCTGACAGAACTACCATGGCATTCTTTCTGAAGTTATGTCACGTACATAGTTAAAGTTACAATACTGTTTAGCACTTAGATCCTACATTTCATAACAGCTGCTTGCTCAGACACTGTACTGTGCAGAGTACTTCCACAGTGACTATGGTGCTGCTCATGATCCTCACCCTCATCCACTTTTAGCCCCTTTCAACATTGTTAATTTAAAGTAAAATAAAACTAGTAACTACAGCACCTACTTCAGGGATGGCACAGTGGAGTGTTGTTGCCTCACAGCAAGAGGTTCTCCAGTTCAATTCTCAGCTGGAGTGCCTTCTGTGTGGAGTCTGCATGTCCTCCCTGTGTTCATGTGGGTTTCCTCCCACATTCCCAAGACATGCTGTAGGTGGACTGGACACTCTAAATTGGCCCTAGGTGTGTGTGTGCCTTCTGAGGAAGGTTGGGCACAGGGCTGCCAACTCTACACCATAAAAGTCTACTGCCACTTGTTCTGTGGACCGATGCGCCACTGTGGCAAACCCTAAGGGAAGCAGCTGAAAGGAGAAGAAGAGGAACAGCATCTACTTCATTAATAAGCACTCCACCTTCTCCCAAGACTGTCCAAATTTAACAATATTTATCTTCATTGTTACAGTTCATTCAGGATCACACCCTTCTGATTTCTCTCACAACTGTTTTCAGTTCCATTCTCAGTCAGAGTTTAACAGAAACGTGTAAATTGCAGAGTCTAGTCAATTAGAATAACTGAGATCGGACAAACAGCATGGCTAAGGTCACAAATTGCTTTCTAAATTCAGTTTTCAAGCTCTTGATTAATCCAGTGCAGTTCCGCATGTCTGTTAATTTAAATTATTTATATATGCATTTGCAGATGTATAAATTAACAAGCATTTGCAGATACAGATCAGCACCTTTTGTCACTTAGCATCCTGGATGACTGCCTTGCTTGCCTGGGTCTCCAAAGTACTAACACGAATAACTGGAAAATTGTAGAGTCTATAATACTGAGTTAAGGTTTGATAAGAAACTAAATATAAGTCCCTAGAATTGGTCTGGTCTTTGGACTAGCTTGTCTAAATCAGGACTCACTACAAACCACATGCATATGGGCAGACTTTATAAGGAAGGAAGAGATCTCTGCCACATGATCTCATCCAGAAATTACCACACATACTGCTTATATAAGAGGTGTAAAGATTCTACAAACTAGATTAAAGGCAAGCTTTTATTCAAAATTCCAGTTTGAGAGCATGTTAGTCCATTGACGGTGATGTCAGCGAACACAAAGAAACCAAAGCCAGTTCGCCAAAACCGTCTTTGACAAAAATGGAGATTGCCTTTTTCTCCACTGTTGTGCTACCTGGGAGTTGGCATATGTAATTCAGGTGAGTGCTGATGGCTTGTCCACCTGCAAAAAATAATTGTTTCGATGTTTGCCGAAGGTAGTTTTGGTGAACTGGTTTTGGTTTATTCACATTCATTGAAACTGCCTTTGATGAATCAACATGAACCCTTCTAGTTTTATATCAATGTAACTAAATGGAAATATGTATTTGAATTTACTTTGGACCATAAAATAAGAAAAGAACATAATCACAATGAGTGGTTGTTTGCACATTGTTATTCTGCCCACAAAAATGTGAAAGTAAAGGTTTAATCAAATGCAGCTTTACTAAGGCAGTGTGCTCCATGCTAAACACAATCTCATTCCGAATAATTATGTCTGTTTGTGAGACAAGGCACTTCAGTATACCTATGCTTTGCCCTTTATTTTGTGGTTTGTGGACTTAATTTTGCACTTTGTACTACATGTGTGCTCAGTTCATTTGCAGAGTAGTCCATCAAAGCAAAGATCAATATAGCTAACTTCAATGCTGTCTGTGATGCCAATGTACAGAAAACTGAATTAAAATGTGATGCTTGTACTTTGCTTCCAGTCAGTAACCCATTTGTAAAGTATATGTAAGCTTGTAAAATATGTGACAGAAAATTGCACAGTGAAACTGCAATTTTAAAATGTCCTCTCAGGGTTTTTAAGAAATTTAATCTGCAACACTGATACTTCTGTGGCATGAAAGCATGTGTAACCTTGGAACCTTTCTCTATGAATGTAAAGAGAAACAGAGTGAAAGAAGAAAATGTTGTGAAACTTGTTGTTGTTGTGTCTTTCGGCTTTTCCCGGTTAGGGGTCGCCACAGCGGAACTCCGGTCCGCTAATGATTGGCAGTTGATTTTTACATGCTGAGTTGCCAGCCCTAACGCACAACCTTCAACGAAGGTATGCCTATTCACGCATGTCTCCACAGTAGACGCTCTAACTGAGAATAGAACGGGACAACGTCTTGCTGTGAGGCGACAACGCTTGTAATTGAAGTATATAGTACAACTTCCTGTCTTCCTGAAATACGAAGCCAAGGTCCATAAAAATACAAGTAAAAGACTCTTCAAGGAGATAGTTGACTAGAGCTGGGACAACAGTCATTAGTGTGCAAATGTGAATCTGTTCAATTCCATTTGTAGCAGTTTGTATAAGGAAAAAACTGTTTTAGTCAAATCTTTAATTTCCACAGGATAAAAAAGATAAACTAGAATATATCTTCTGAGATAAAACCAGTGTAGAAAGTCAAACAATCCTGCTATAAGGCTTTGTATCAGCATCTAAGCAAGTGCTGTCTGCAATCTGCAGAGGTAAGGGTTCAGTATTATTTCAGTTAGAGACAGCTAGGATATTTATCTGGCTTACCTGGAAGTATTGTGCCCGTGCAAGTGATTGTATTTCCAGTCCTTGTGCAACTATCTTTAACATTGCATAATTAAATTGCATCAGCAACTGTCTTGACGTCTTTATTGTCTAAACATTTTTTCATTTATTCATTTTAAATATATTGCGGCTGGTATTCGTGTATTTATTATCTGAGGTAGAGGATATTATTTAGCAGTGTAGGTTGTCAATCTACTGGTATCTGCCTTTAACTGTCTAGACTACTGCAGTCATTACCATGTTGTATTTATTATTATTATATTTTGATATAATTCAAGAGTGACATAGGTATATGGAGTGTTGGTCCTTAGCCATATCTAGGGTAGTGGCAGTACTACCTTGTCAAGGTGGTAGTGAACTGGAGCATTCTTTTAGCCTTCCCTGGGAATTATGCGTATGTGTGTATATATACATATTAATGATTATTTGTTTGAAAGATACACTGACATTCATAAACACAGTGAAGAAAAAGAGCCCGTGACTCAGCTTGGTATTTGGTCAATGTGTAGTCTTAGTTCAGGCATGGTTGTTGGAAGTCCATAACCAAGACAGCAATATATATTCCCTGCATACTCCTGAGGCCACATTGTACTTGGTGAATCAGACAATGAATAAAATTTGTGAGCATCTTTTCTACTTTAATCTGTTTGGTGCTGGTGATGTAGCTAAAGAGACTATCCCTAGTGGCCAATTTTGCTTGGAGAAGTTAAAGTTGACTATTTGAGGGCAGTGCAGCAGATCCAGGGATCACATATCCAGTGTGGCCTGTGGATGACAGTTGTAGGTCCAAACTCCATTAAGTGCCAGCCCAGTAGGCATACAGCTCACTGACAGAAAGTATAGTTTCAATGAAGGAAACACTACTCTTAACATAAATGTTTCACGTACCCCCACTACTAACACACAAAAATCTCTTGTGTAGGTGGCAAACCCCTTCAATTCCTACTTACTGTTTTTGAGACTACAATATCTTAGAGAAAAGGATAAATGTGTGCCTAGTGGTGACCTGGAACTTGACTGGCTATTCTGTTCAAACAGCTTTTTTCAGTAAAAGCACTATATCAAAGCCAGCTATGATGAGTTTGGTTTTTGCCAGACATCAGACTACCATTATGTTCACAAGATGCCACAGTGGGCAAGCACGCATGCTAAAATGATGTTGAGATGCTGACATGTCAAATCCCACCATGAGCTTGTGAAGCAAACAAAAAAAAAATACTTAAACATAGTGAATAATTTGTAGCTTCCTGGCTAATAGGTCTTGTACCTTCTCACCAAGCCACTAAACTGCAAGAAACCTAAAACACTCACAAATTTAGGCAAAGTTCACTAAAGGGGACAATTGTCAAAATATTGCCATACATAGTTTTTTAACAAGTCCACATGTTTCTTCTGTTCTAGTTCGACTTGATTAACCTTCTTCATTTTATATCAGCAGAAATTAAATACATGGATATTAAATAATTAACTTCTCAGTTTGTTATTAAGCACCAAAGATTAAAAAAACAGTCTGAAGATTTAACAACACTAGTTAAGATTTTTAGAAAAAGAACAAAGCAAATACATTAGGTAGTGTATTGAAATGCTGAGTATTAATTATTCAGCACCCAAAGCAATAAATAAGCTGACATGGCCAGTGCAATACAGTAAGAAAGTCCACAGATCTGTTATCAGAATTTATACACTGGTAAGGTGGTTTAATGAATGATCTGCTTTCAGTAGTTTTTTACTCTGAATGCACTGAAGAAGTACAATAAAATATGCACATAAAGAATATACAGTACATGTGAGTATAAGAAAAGGCAAAGGGAAAAGAGTAAAGTTTTGTGAGCAGCACAGATTTTGGTCTGCTGGGATAAAAATGTAACAGAAAAAAAAGTGTGCACAACAGAACTGTCACTGGTTTTTAACCCATGTCTTCCTTTGTTTTAGATACGTGCAAGTACAATAAGAAGTCAGCAATTTTGATTCAGTTACCTGCAAAAAACCTTCCTGCTGGGTCCACTTTTCCATCATTAAACCTGTTGTTGGCCTTGTCCTGGTCAACACTAATGATGTCTGTTACTTTTTTCTTCTCCCAATCCAAGAAAGCAAAGCGTGTTCCAAGGGCTAATATATATCCTCCTGATTTCCTCGGGACCACTGAGCCAACGTGGGCACCTGAAAGGAAAACATAAGTGATTCAGTCCACATCCGCAAGTGCCCAGTTGGCACTATTTGTTGTTGACCTTGACGTATGTGAGCCAGACACCTGTTAGCTTAGAAGATGCATGATACAGAATACTGTGGTTCAGCTAGCCATCTAGATATATAGCAGGGTCTCCAAAAATGCAAGCCACTAACTGAACAAACTCCACAAAAACAACACGAATAAAATGATTTGAAGCAACTAAGAAATTGCATCAGACTGATTTTAACTGCAACATTTCAAAGAAAAATAGAATGCATGGCTAAACAAAGTGTATGCAAGCCACCTAACCTGTGCCTTGCTTTACAGCCTAAGCTGTTAAGTTCTGCTTAGTTTTTACACCTGTGTCTTTTACTTAGCCAAAGCTGTTAAGATGTACTTAGTCTCCGCCTAATCTGTTCCTTAATTCATTGCCTAAATTGTTAATCTCCGCTTTGTGTCTACCCCTCTACCATCACAGACATGTATATGTGCATAAGCACACATGCATACATGCCCCACTTCCAGTCCTCTCTGATCAATACACTCTTCCTATGAATATTTTCCATCACCGCTATTCATACTAGAAGTCTGTTTCAAATATTTAGCACCCACTCTGTGTGGAAGTGCTTTCCTATACTCCTTCTAAATCGTTGCATTTTCTTTGCATAGTTTTTTTAATTCTTTCACATTTTACTGGCTGGGAATTTTTTTCTGAACCTTACTGTCCTTGTGATACATAACATTTCTGTCCCCCACCATTTTTCTGAATTTCTGAGATAACCAAGAACCTGTATCCGTCTCTGCCTTTTAGTGTTATTTTAAACAAAATACCTTCCTTTGTCCTTCTGTACTGTAATCAATTTTGTTCAGTAGCAATCCATTCTCAACTAAATGGGGAATGATTCAACTAATAAATCCAGGAGAAGTCACGGATGACTTACCTTCCACCTCCACCAATCACATTTTAGAAAGTCACCTGAAGTAGAACTGCCTATTTATATCAAACATATATGGAGTGAAATGATACATTAGATTCAATGTGAATTCAAAGCAGCACACATGCTTTCTCCCATATAATTAGTATTCACTGCAGTTATAAAAAAATAGTAGCACTTGTCACATTTATAATTCTGATACATGATACACTGCATAACTTGACTTCCCCTTGAGCCAAACCTGTTTTGTGTCTATTTGGCTTCTAAGCTGTGTATCACTTCAGCTTTTCTTGTGAGACAGAGAAAAATGGATTCAAGAGGAACTGAATATTTCCTCCATCCAATTTAATTTTCAATGAATGGAGTGCCAAGGCCTATCCCTTTAAGCAGTAGGCATAAAACAGGAAACAATTCTAGGTAGAATTCTAGTCCATCGTATCTCTCACTCACACACACACACACACACACACACACACACACACACACACACACACACACATGATCTGCTCTCCTGCAGTTCAACTACCAATCATGTCTTTGAGATGTGTGAGGAAGACAGACACCCTAGTAAGAACTCATGTGGACACCGGGGGCATGCAAACTCCATGCAGAAGGCATGCCAGCCAGGCACACTAAAATACAGAATCAAGCACTGTAGATCTACACAGCGGACCTCTACAAAAGTGTGACACTAGAGCTACGTATTTCTCAAACAGGTTAACCTGAAACATGACATAAAATACACTTTGATGTTCAAGTTTTGATCTGTGCTGCCTCTCCTTTGTAAAGCAAAGGGGCTACAAAATGCCTGCTTCAGTCCAGTACCTCTTTTGACTGGTTTTAACCTCTTACATTTTAACGTTATAATAGCCAGCATTCCAGATACAGTGCAAGTCAATGAAATCATGTGAAACTTTTATTCTTCACTATAGTAGCTGGGCCAGCTGTGATCTACTAGTCAGTTAGCTACTTTTATATTTGTTAAAGGATACAACCTGGGAGGGTACACTGTCGGGCTTCCAAATGACAGTGAAATAATCTGTGCAGAACTTTTTTGCTGCAAAAAAAACCCTTAAAATTGAACTGCATATGTGTCCTGAAATCCACACAGACATCAATGTTCACTATCTGTAGGTATGTGGGTTAGAGAAAGACAAATGAAAACATCCCCACCTTTAGGATGATACCATACCAGGATGTCCCTACTCAGATTCCTTCATGCTTTCAGTGACTGAGTCATCACAACACAGCTAATGGCAGACAGTAGGAGTTAAAAAATCATTTGCTAATGCCAAACACTGATTTGTAGTGGACCTAGACTGCAGCAACAGTAGCAACAGATGAGTGGTCAATAAAATAAGAAAGAAAAAGGCAGATGACAAACAAAAATCATTCACTGCATTCAAAATTTGACATTTATGGTTTATAGATGGCGTGCAGTATATTTTTCCAAAATATTTTTCTGTCTTAATCTGATTTTATACACTCCTTGCTACATGTGGTACTGATTGTACTGCTTATTAAAGTTATGCCGTGAACGACAGACCATTTATTTCATCACATACCGTTGAAGAACTACTGCTACAGTTCATCTCTACCACAGCCAATATTCAGGGCTGAAAATGTTTGTTAAATTACTGAAAAACAAAGATGGTGGAACACTATATATTTTTTATGTGCACTGCATTTTGAAAGCAATTAACTTATCATTTTGAAAGATCCTATAGATATTCTTCTAACATATAAAATGGTTGTAAGTGTTACACTGTTTCACCCTTCTTCACATACTTTTCCAATGGAATACACTCAATCATCTTCACCATATCCTAACCAAACTTAATGTAGGCCAAACAAGAGAAAAATGTAACACAGTTAAGGACAAAAACAATTCTGTCTTAAAATGATCAGTCTATAAAATCAGCTTTAACAAACAGGAGTACAATGCTAGATGCTACCATTATAAGGCCTCCTTGAAACAGAACTGAATCCCAAGATTGGATAGTGGGGGAGCTAGGGGAAGCACGAACAAGTTACGTGTGAAGGGCAGGAACTGAGAAGACGGTCCTCGGGACGGAAGTGAAAAGCCCATGGTCTACCAAGATCAGCCTCTTTTGCAACTAAATTCTAAGTATGAAGCATGTGCACTGCATTTTGAAAGCAATTAACTTATCATTTTGAATCATCAGTATGAAGCCTTTTTCCAGGTCATAATCTCTTTGAACAGTCTTCTCCATTTTCACAAAAAGGCCAACCTTTGTTAGGTTCTCCAGGTACGCCTTGTTTCTTATGGCTGGGAGGGGGTTCTCAGGCTTTTCGCCTTTCCTCATTCAGATTGTTTTCCATTTGCTGTGTTTTCCTAGCCTTCTGTTTCCTTTGCTTGTTATGTAATCTCGTTCCATTATGTTGCTCAGTTATTTTGGCCATGTGGCTCCCAGTTTGCAGGACTCCCTTCGACCAGCGTTAGCTAGCCCCAGTAGCTCCTTTTTCCAGGGGGGGGTCAGAGCCATT
This sequence comes from Protopterus annectens, assembly GCF_019279795.1. Lineage (NCBI taxonomy): Eukaryota > Metazoa > Chordata > Ceratodontiformes > Protopteridae > Protopterus > Protopterus annectens. The sequence continues at coordinate 717,189,883 of NC_056735.1, read as the reverse complement.
TTCCTGTGCTCGGGATGGGTTTTGGAGAAGAAAAAGCCTTTATTGAGGGGAAACACTAGCAGTGCTACTAGCAATCTTGTATAGTAGGGGATGGCCTCCCCTGAGATGCAGGTTACTAAGCTTAGGATCTTCCAAAAAAAAAAAAAAAGACAGAGAGAGAGAGAGAGAGAGAGAGAGAATGCACTGGACTCCTCTAGCCATGCGGGCCACGGTTTGTGGCCATCATCAGTCTGGTCAGCATCCCAGGTATGGGCCTGGCACCCTCCTCCCATCTGCCTTTCATTGGCAGTGGGGTACTTCATGCAGGTTTGCGAGCCCAGACGTGACAGTACAGCTAAATACAAAATAAAAATAAATAAATTTAATTTCAGAACAGAAATGGCTTACTAGCAGCTGAGTCCTCAAAGGCAGATTGCAATTGAGTCTGGTAAATCTCGCAAGTGCCACAATTTAAAAAAAAGAAAAGGAGATATAACAAACCTCTCAGCAGGTTTAGGTACACTAGTATAGTTGAGCTGGTACAGTGGTTGTGTTAGTCATTTAGGGACCTGAGGGTACCAGGTTCAAAGCTTGGCTAGTAGTATATACAGTGGATATAAAAAGTGCACACACTCCTGTTAAAATACCAGGTTTTTGTGATATAAAAAAATGAGACCACAATAAATCATTTCAAACATTTTCCCACCTTTAATGTAACCTATAACCTGTACAATTCAATTGAAAAACAAGCAAATCTATTAGGGGAAAAAATATAAAAAACGTACAATAAGCTTGTTGCATAAGTTTGCACACCCTTAAACTAATACTTTGTTGAAGCACCTTTTGCTTTAATTACAGCATTCAGTCTTCTTGGGTACACACCTGCCATCAATTAAAGAGACTCTGATTAACCCCAAATAAAGTTCAGCTGTCCTAGTAGGACTTTCCTGACATTTACTCAGTTGCCTTCTACAGCAAAAGCCATAGTTCACAGAGAGCTTACAAAGCATCGAAGGGATCTCATTGCTGAAAGGTCTCAGTCAGGAGAAAGGTACAAAATAATTTCCACAGGATTGGATATACCATGGAACACAGCAAAGACAGTCATCACAAAGTGGAGAAAATATGGGACAACAGTGACGTTGCAAAGAACTGGACGTCCCTCCAAAATTGATGAAAAGACAAGACAAAAACTGCTCAGGGAGGCTGCCAAGAGACCTACAACAACACTGAAGGAGCTGCAGGAATTTCTGGCAAGTACTGGTTGTGTACTACTTGTGACAACAATCTCCTGTATTCTCCATATGTCTGGCCTATTGGGTAGGATTGCAAGAAGGAAGCCTTTTCTTACACACTTACACAGAAAAACACCCAGGACTTTCTAAAATTTGCAAAACAATACATCAAGTCTCCCAAAAGCACGTGGGAAAATGTGTTATGGTCTTATGAGACCAAGGCTGAACTTTTTTGGCCACAATTCCAAAAGGTACGTTTCACGCAAAAACAACACTTCGCATCACCAAAAGAATACCATCCCCATGGTGAAGCATGGTGGTGGCAGTATCATGCTTTGGGGTTGCTTTTCATCAGCTGGAACTAGGGCTTTAGTCAAGGTGGAAGGAATTATGAACAGTTCCAAATACCAGTCACTTTTGGCCCAAAACTTCAGACATCTGCTAGAAAGATGAAGATGAAGGGGAATTTAACCTTTAAACATGACAATGAACCCAAGCATATATCCAAATCAACAAAAGAATGGCTTCACCAGAAGAAAATTAAAGTTTTGGAATGGCTCAGCCAGATCCAAGATCTAAATCCAATAGAAAATCTGTGGGGTAACCTGAAGAGAGCTGTGCACAAGAGATGCTCTCACAATCTGACAGATTTGCTGAAGAGCGCTTTTGCAAGGAAAAGTGGGCAAATATTGCCAAGTCAAGATGTGAAATGCTGACAGACTCCTACTCAAGAAGACTGAATGCTGTAATTAAATCAAAAGGTGCTTAAACAAAGTATTAGTTTAAGGCTGTTCACACTTATACAACCAGCTTATTGTACATTTTTTATTTTTTATATTTTTCTCCTAACAGATTTGTTTTTCAATTGAATTGTATAGGTTATATGTTACATTAAAGGTGGGGAAAGCTTTGAAATGATTTATTGTGGACTCATTTTTATATCACAAAAAATGGCATTTTAACAGGGGTGTTTACACTTTTTATATCCACTGTATGTAAAAAAATATATATATATATATATATATATATATATATATATATATATATATATATACAGATACAGAGAAAAACAGGCAAATTATAGTCTCACATGAATTGGTAGTACTTGAGTCAGAAGCAGGTAAGTAAGGAAAAGGAAATTAACACATTTTATTTGCAGTTTAAAAACAAAAAGTAGAAATATAGTCGTGGAATTTAGTTGAACAGATAAGTAGGTATTAGAAAGAGACATGGGTTCATGGCTATGGTTGCTTACATAAGGATATGTCTATGTGGAGAATATATATATATATATATATATATATATATATATATATATATATATATATATATATATATACAGGTTCATAGGAGTTTACTAGGCTAATGCCCACAAGGGCCTTTTCACGCCTAGCCATGCATCCCAAAGCTCTGACAAGGTCTGGTACCCTTAGTAAGTGTAAGCACAGGCCTGGAAAATGAAACATTTACAGGTTATCTGTGTCCATCAGAGACACAGGTCCCAAACCAGGAATGAATTTCCTGTTCCCTATCCAATTGTCCAAGTTACACTTGAATAGGGTTATGGAGGAACTCTGCTTCTGATGGATGAATAGTCTGTTGTAGAGACGGGGGTAGTCTGTGGGATACATACCTATCTCTCCAGCAGGTCTTGTTTATATCACAGGCAAGGTGTAAGTCTTTAGAACTGGTAAATCTGGTGCTGTTTGTTTTGTGGATATGCAGGATTTCCATCACAGTGGGGTCTGACAATGCCCTGTATGCCAGGTATAGATCTCCCATCAACAGCCTGTAAGAGACAGAATACAGGGATAGGGCCTTGAGGCAGTCTGCATAGGTCATTTTACTTACACCCTGTATTCTTTTAGTGAGGAATCTCTGTGGACATTCCAGTTGCTGGATATGCCTGATTAGGTACATACCAAAGGGGGCATTGCACTAAATTATAGGTCTGATAAATGCCAGATACAGTGAAACAATAACTTCTTTGGACCTAGATGCCATAACATAGAATGATTTCCTCACTACTATAGACACACGATGGTCAAAGGCTAGATTACTCTCTATATGTTTCCCTAAGTCCCTGACTGCTGGGTCAGCTCTTAGGGGTGTGCTGTCAATATGATAGTTACAAGGGCTGGATGACTTCCCAAAGTACACTACTATGCAGTTCTTGGCATATAGTTCTAGTCTGTGGCTCTGACACCAGTTGTTTGTCTGTGTCGGCCCTTCCTGGAGAACATTTGTGTCAGTTTGGGATTCAATGACAGCTCCTAACTTTCAATCATCTGTAAATGTTGTCAGTCAGAGACCATTGGCATCGGTCTTAACTTCAGAGAAGTAAGTGCTAAAAAGGAGCAGTCCAAGGACAGATCCCTGAGGGACTCCACTTGTGACTGGCCTCTTTGTAGAGATGGACTCCCCAATTCTAACTTCCTGGGTCCTGTCTGTATGCCAGGTGGCTATCCACTGGGTGGCACATGGGTTTGTATCTAATCTCTTGAGTTTGTCAACAATGCCCGAGTATGGTATTGTGTCAAATATGTTGGTCAGGTCAAGGTAGGCAGTCTGAACCACTCTGCCCTCATCCATTGCTTTGGTGACCTTCTCAAAGAAGTCCACCAGGTTGAGTAAGCATGACCCGCCCTTGACAAAACCAAATTTGGTTGAGTCCAGTGTCTGCATGTTTACTATATCATTTCTGATCATTTCCATGATAATTCCTTCCATGCCTTTACATATAAGAATAGTGAGACTTATGGGTCTGTAGTTTCCAGGGTCTGTAGATGGCCCACCTTTGTGTAGAGGGATGACTGTTACTGTTCTCCATTCAAGAGGCACAAAGCCTGCTTGGAGGCAAATCCAGACAGACTGATAGGTCATGTTTCATGCTTTTTAGAAGGCTTCCTGGGATACTGTCTGGGCCCATTGATGCAGTGTTCTTGGCCTTAGAGAGAGCATTAAGGACCTGTTCCCTACTGATAGCAGGGAAAGTTATATTTGATGGTATTGCCTGAGAGAAGGTTGAAGGGGAGAGAAGGGTAAAGCTGGAGCTGAATTTATCGGCCAGTAAGTTTTTTATATCTTCTTGCTCAGAATAGGTGGCACCATTTATAATGAGCTCTGCACACAACTGTGTATTTCCTTTGAGGCTGGGGACATATCCAAAGAATGGCTTGTGGTTGTCCTCGGCCTAGAAGGCCCAATTTACCTCAAATTTGGATGTGATAGACTTTATTTGTCCTCTGAGTTGTTTGTTTTGCCTGTGGTGATTTGAACATGGAGCAGCTCAAGTGCATTGTCATCTTTGACCAGCCTTGAGATATATTTATTTTTGATGTAAAACTGAGACACCTTCACCTTTATTCCCTGTCTGTAATAGCTGGTCTAAATGTGTGAAAGGCATTATAATCTTGCACTGTCAGTCTCTTCTCCGTGGCTTTAAACATGTCTCAGTGAATGTACAGACATCAGCGTTCTCTAGGGTGATGTGAGCTTCTAAGGAGCTTTTTGTTTAGACTCCTAGCATTGAGCAGTAATACCTTTAGATTTTCTAGTTTTTGATTTGCTATGTTGGTAGAACTTTCAGTTTGGCATTGCCCAAAAAAAGGCACTATGGGGGAAGACAATGTTTTAACTAATATTCGAGCCTAGAGGGGAGAGGTGCTGACCATCCCTTGCAAACCAGTGTGGTCTGTTGACCACCTCCTTCCATGCTGACAAATATAGCACCCCCCTTAGAATGACACCAGAAACTAAGACAATTATTAAAACCAGTCATATTTTGTTTGTAATTAAATCAAAAAGTGCTTCAACAAAGTATTAGTTTAAAAGTGTGCACACTTATGCAACCAGCTTATTGTACATTTTTTATTTTTTTATATTTTTCCCCTAACAGATTTGTTTGTTTTTCAATTGAATTGTATCTAATCTCTTGAGTCACATTAAAGGTGGAAAAAGTCTTGAAATGATTCATTGTGGTCTCATTTTTTTATATCACAAAAACCTGGTATTTTAACAGGGGTGTGTACACTTTATATATATATATATATATATATATATATATATATATATATATATTCATTCATACAACTAAAGGGAGATATTGCTCATCTGCTGTTGATAAAAACATATTTGAACAGAGGCAGTTACACCATAGTGGCTCTTTAAGATAAATGAGGGTAAATGATACTAATGTTCTGATGGCAGTCACCCTAGGCACTACGCAAGCAAAGGCTAAGGGAACACCAGTGAACCTTGTATTGTTCCAGATAATAGGCAAGGAATCACAAATGTTGAGCTTGTTATGGAAATCAGCTACAGGCAGTCATAAGTGCAAGAGGGAAAGACTGGTGAGAGAAACTGGTGCGGCAGACAGTGCAAAGACAGTCACTGAGGAATGCCGATCCCCACAACCACCAGGCAAACAGCTATTCAGAAGTCGAACAAAGGGGGATTAATACAGCAGGACAGGGCCCAACAGAAGGTTCAAGAAGACCAAATAAGAGACAAAGGACTAAGAAAGATGGGGGCAAGTTAGTAATCACCAGGCAGTGGAGATGGAACAAGGTTAAGACTCAAAGTAACAAGGAAGTGCAATCTTTTGTTCAAAGGTTGGTACAAAAAGGTTATTTTGACCAACATGTGGCTTTATCACAAGTGTTCAGTGTAGGGAAAGAAAAAAAGGAAAAAAGTGGCAAGAGAGTGAGAAAAATACAATGCAGAAAGAGGGGAGACAGGAAGGACTAGAAAGTTCAGGAATACAATTCATGGGGACAAGCCCAGGGCTAGAGGAGGACAATCCAGAGACCAGAGGGAGGCAAGTTCTCACCACAGCCATGCAGCGAGTTTAACTGGATCCCCAACATTAGCCAACAGATCTTAAGAACAGAGAGTAAGTAGTGGTCACAAGACATATGCAAGGATAGCACAAGGGCTTGAACGGTGAAGAGGGGTGCTAGCAGAGCACAGAGATAGCAAAGAAATTCTATAACCAATTTCAAAACTTTGAATCCAGATAAAAGGGCTGACTGCAGGGCAGCAGCCTCAGGGAGAAAGGAGTAGTCAAGTGGAGGTTAGAACTGTACCCTATGGCAACAACAGCAAAAACAATATTATAGGGTTGGCACCTTAAATCAGCCATTGGGTTTTCATTTAACTGAGAAAGTTAAACAACAAATAGTCAATGGTGAATATGTAGAGAGTTTTTCATTACAAAATAGAGAAGAAGACCATAAGGAAAGGGCAAAGAGAAGTCAGTGGGCACAAAGTCAAACAAAGAAGCAAAGCATCTGTTAAGACAATGTTTATGCAGAAATAAAAGTCCTCAAAAAGGCAAAAATGATGTGGTTGCACTTCAACACTATGACAGCAATGAGATTCATATATAGGGGCAACAAATGGCTAGGATAAGATGAAATTTACAGGCATATGAGAGAAACATTGGTCTTCGGTTGATCTGGACCTATTCTGCTGGATCGAGGCAGGGGCAGTATGGTCACAACAGATTGTGACTTTCCAGTGAAGCAGTCTTTTCCAGTTTGGAAGAAGGCCCGAGGAGGATGGGCCGCAAGGGAGGTATGATTCTAAACCAGGTAAGCCTGAAGGAGGAACTGGCAGGTGCTTCACATTCAACTTCAGTCAATGCCAAAATGGCCGGAAATGCAAGATTCAGCACCACTGTATGGCATGTGGGAAAGCCAACCACCACCAAAAGCTGGATTTAGGTCAGGGAGGCAAAGATATAGGAGCCCACTACCATAACAAGGGCAAAGGGTCAACAGCCAGAACCCTACCACACCCAATAAAAATATTACATTTTATGTGACTGGCTGACATTTTACCCAAACAGACAAGCAGCAGTCTTTTTACAGGAAGGATTCACCCACAGATTTTGGATACCAGCTAAGGGATCAAAAAGGGAGGGTGAGGTAAAAAACTTAAAACCTGCCACGGAAATGTCACACAGGCTAAAAGAGAAACTGGACAAAAAGATAAGGGCTGGGAGGATGGCAGGTTCATTCAAAAAATGCCAAGGTGCCACTTCAGAACGTCCCCGATAGGCTTGATGTCAATGAAGAAACCAAGAGAATTCAGACTTATTCACCACATATCAAACTCACAAGGGGACTCGGTGAATGACTGTATTGATGAAATGGAGTCTTCAGATTCCTAGTCACCATTTGATGAGGCACCAAGTAAAATTCAATCAATGGGACAGGGAGCTTTGCTAGCAAATGCAGACATCAAAGCAGCCTTTAGGCTTTTGCCGATACATGCAAATGACCAAAGATGGCTTGAGATACAGTTCAAGGGTTACCACTACATGGAAAAGTACAAGCCCATGAACTGTTTAATAGCTTGTGTAGCATTTGAGAAGTTCAGCACATTTGTGCACACAGTAGCAGTCCAGCAGGCAGAGGAGGACATCATAATACACTACTTGGATGATTTTTTTGTTCATATGGCAAGCTGACATACAGCAGTGTCAAGAACAGTAACGTGCTTCCAGAGCTTCCAGAACTAGGAGTGCATTGGCAGTGGAATATGCAAGGGGACAATGCACCGGGGTTGCATTCCTGGGGATAAAGACTGACATAGAGGAGAGTTACTCTGACTGCCCAAAGAGAAGACTGACGAGCTACAAAAGGCCTTAGAGCATGATTAGCAAAGCAAAAGGTTACCTTAAAGAACTGCAAAAATTGGCAGGACTACTGAATTTCACATGCAAGGTGATCACAACAGGTAGATCAATCATGAGAGATTGGCAGCAAAAGGAGTGGTGTGTAAAAAGCCATACCATAAAATCAGGGTTATGGCTGGAAAGCAATGGGACTTGGAAATATGGCAGAAATTCACTCAAGAATTAGTGGGATAGCTCTGTGTTCAGTGTAGGGACAGAACTATTTACAGATGCTGCTGGAGGAATACGTTTTGCAGGTTATTTTAAAAGAAGATGGTTCAGCAGTACATGTCCAAAGGAAATCAAGGAGAGAAAATGACTGGCAATAACCAAATCAGAATTCTTTCTGGTAGTAGTAGCACTACATTTGTGGGGCCAACACATGACTAACAGAGTAGTCACCCCAGGTCAAACAATATGGGGATAGTGTACACAGTAAACAACCAGCTGGATGACAAAGGTATTATGCGGAGACTGATAAGACACTTTACACTTCACTGTTTAGAATGGAATGTGACAATGAGATTAAATGTACAGGGGCTAGATAACTCATTGGCTGATTCCCTTTTGTGTTCACAGTAGCCCAGATTCAAGCTGGCACTGGAAGCTATGAAGATCACAACGCTGGACTGTGTCATGGTCTATATCACTCAGACAGCTGAGGATATACTTAATGGTCATGCTTGGAGACGGATGGACAAAGGAAAATCAGTCCATTCATCTTGTAGCCCTTAGCTGGTTGCACAGAACAATGAAGTGGGTGAATATGACAAACTCATTCTAAATGAAAAGCATGCTAAAAGGCCGGGCAAGGAGGTGCCTAAGCAACCCCGATAAAAGATACTCAATAGGGCCAACAGTAATGCAGACGTTGTGGGGCAACCTGTCAGCTGTGTGTGTCAAGTCAAGTACGAAGTAACACTGTTTACAGCTTTCTTTTTGACAGCACTGTGTGGCACATTTAGATGGTCACAGCTAGTACAACCAAATAGTAAAGGAGACAGTTTAATAACATTACACTCCCAAGATCTGGGTGTTACAGCCAAGGAAGTATGCATTCAGGTGGCCAAATCAAAGACTGACCAGGAAGCCAGGTGGCAATGGATATGGCTACTTAAACCAGCCAGTACCAAGTGGGAGATAGCACAGTGCATTAATGATGACTACCAAACATTAATGGGTGATAAGGTTTTCTGCCATTACCACTCATCTAGTTCCAGGCTAGGGTGATATTAAAAAGAACAAATCAAAGGCTGTGGACTAAACCTCAAAAGATATACCCTGTACTCATTTAGGATAGGGTCAACTTTGCATGCACAGCTGTCAAAAACTTCACAAGAGAATATAAAAAAGACTGGGTAGGTGGAAATCTAATGCATACAAAAGATTCATATGTGAAAAGGCTACAGATGTGGCTAAAAAGGGGATCTGTCAATGCAACAAGTGGTGAGGGGCAGCTGATGATCAGATGGCTAGGGGTTGGCAGGATGAGATGACCAGAACTAAAGAACAGGCTGTCAAGCAAGTGTAGATTTTGATGGCAGCGAGATAAGATTCTCCTGCACCATGGAGGGAACAATATGTTATACTTCCACTGGGGAACTGGTCAAGGCAGTAAAACAAGTAGGTTTTTGACAACACAGTGGCACGAGCACAACTGGTGAGGTCACAGGTAATCCAGAGTCTGGTTTGGAGGAATGCCATGTCTATACCAGCAGCAGAGAGAATGAGATGTAGGATAGATGCCACCACGCACCATCTCATTGCAGAAGTCAGGAGAATCTACACAATTCATCCCTAGATAAATGCAATATGGCCAGAAGTGTATCAGGCTAATGAGGCACACCTGTCAACCAAAGGGATGGCAGCGCTTTAAACAAACTTGAAGGCAGAACTGCAAGCTAGAAGGGAGACATGCTTGGTGGAAGTACAAGAATACTTCTCTTCCTACTGTGGTGAAAGGCAGGATTGGCAAGGGAGACCCAAGTAAGTGGGGAGGAAAGGTCTGTAACGTATTAGCCAGCACTCACACAGAGTGGGCAGCCCCACTGGAGACAGTAGGAAGTTTTAGCCAACTTTCCCTTGGCAAACTGTAAGACAGCCTAACTATGAATACAAGGAAATAGTGAAATGGATGATAAAGGGGCTCTGGATGTGATGTGGTATAAGGCTAGATATCGACAGTGCTACCACTCTGTAAGAATAGAAACCGATGCAGATACTGGTGCATAATATTGTCTCCCAGAAGATCCTGCCTTTGCGCACATCTCCTGATTTAAACTTGCAAATAACTGGTAATAAACACAAGGCTGCAGCCAATTAACTCCAAGAATGGTGTCTGTATTTTTATTAAATTACGTTGGCATTATAATAAATTACATAATACATTTACAGCGATTGCTGGGTAAAGTTCACAACAGAAGCATTACAAAACAACTAATGTATGTCAAAGGGTAATGAAATCTGATGTAAAATGCTAGTGACTGCTGTTCTTGTGCTCACTTAGTCAGAGTAGAGCTATTCCCAGTCTCAGACAATGCAGCCTGGCTAGCAACTAGCAGCCACACTCACGTTTATCTGAGTTGGGATAGCTCAGAGCTGAATCTAGGGTTTAGGGGGTAGTAGAGACAGGCAGGGGCAGGTTACTTGTGTGTGAAGGGCTGGAACTGTGAGAAGACAGTCTGAAGGAGAGCTGTGAAAAGGCCATGGTCCACTTGGATCATCCTGTTTTGCAGATGAATTCCCAGGATGAAGCCTTTTTCCCCACTCAGTTCACCCCTTATAAAAGCAGAGAAGCATCAAAACAAATGCACAGCTACACTAGGGTCAGTGAGGGACAGTGGTCAGGAAGGGCTACCCACTGACCCATAAGGGGGATCATACTAAGGGTTGAGAAGGAATTTCCTGTTTTTTTTTCCCCAAGGGGATTTAATGTTTCTGCCTTCTCCAACGAGTACAGACAGTTAGGTTAGGTTGTTGCAGTCATCAGGGCAGAAGGCAGGATTGGCAAGGGAAACCATGATAGATGAGGGTGAGGGCCTGTGACATATTGCCTGGCCCTTCCAAAGAGCAAGTAGCCCAATTAGAGAGTGTAGGACTTTTTAGCAAACTTTCACTTGGCAGATTGTAAGGCGACCAATCTATGAATACAAGGAAAGGATGAAATGGATGATAAAGGGGTCCTGGATGTGATGCAGCATAAGGCTAGATATCGATAGTGCTACTACTCTGTAGGGTTAGGAATTGATGCAGATACTAGTGCATAATATCATCTCCCAGAAGGCCCTGCCTTTTACACACATCTTGTGATTTAATTGGCAAATAATTGGCAACAAACACATGACTGTGGCCATTTAACTCCAAGAAAGTTGTCTGCGTTTTTATTAAATGCTGGTGGTTATTATAATAAACTGAACAATGCATTTAAAATGTTTGCTGGGTAAAGCTCACAATGGAAGCATTACAAAATGTGTGGTGTATGTCATAGGGTAATGAATCTGATGTAAAATGCTGGTGACTGTTCTTCTGGTCAGTCAGAGCAGAGTTACTCCCACTGTCAAATAAACATTCTCTCATTTAAAGTCATTTAAATTGTCCTCTCATAAACTGGGGCAAAAGATCACACAATGACAACTTACAGAGTAACAGGTAATAGAAGCTATGAGCAAAATACAGTCCTGTCTCAGGGTGAGTACATTCTCTGTGCATATGTCAAATATGCAAATACCATAGAGAGGAAAAGGCTGCAAAAGAAAGAAAGAAAAAAAGCAGATCTGATCTACAATTATAAAAGGTATCACAAACAAAGAAATAGAATTTTACATTGATGATCAAAGGCATACTCCTTCAGATTTTACATAACAGAAGCATAAATGCAATGAACAAAGTAAATAATACAACTAGGACTCAACTAACAGGGCCACATCATCAAAATCTAGTCAGGCTGGGTACTTCTGCTCATACAAAGTACAGGTTTCACAGTAAGAGAAGTTAAAATATCCCTCCAAGTTAAAACATTAAAAGGCTTAACTAGAAAATAAAAGAAGGAGATGCTTCAAGGGCATCTGCAGTATTACGCGATGTCTCATCGGTAGTGTTACTTTTATCCCATTGATGAAATGCAACAGAGGTTTTATTACAGAAACTGGAAAACTGAGTTGTAAAGGTAGTGTGAAAGTTAATAATGAATTATGTGTTATAAATAACAATGCAAACATTTGTATATGCTTTTATCACGGCATTTACTGATAAGTGAAGGAGAACAAGGACCGTGGGCTGAAATAAGAAAAAAAGCAACTGAGCTTTGGCACCATAAATTGTAGTGGTAAAACTGTTGTAAACTGATGCTGCTACAGAGATGATTAAAGTATTTAACAAATTTGTTAGGAGCTAGTTGTCCAATAAAGCAAGGCCTCATTTATATTCACAGATAGACTGCAGAGAAGCCAGTCTGCAGGTACATAATGAACATGAACAAAATCAGCAAATCAATTCCCAAACGAGATTATAAATATGAATACTTAAAGTAACTACGGCACAGTTACCAGAAAGTTGTGCAGCTAAAAGTACTAGGCAGAGGCAATAAAAGGTGATAAAAAAGAATCTTTATTAACTGGTGAAAGGTGTGAGGGCAGTAGTAAAGCATTACAGATCTGATTAAAAAGGTATGTGGGAACTGGGAAAACAAGTGTTCTGTTACATAGCCTGACTTGCTTGAGGACATGATAAAATTGCTGTGTATGGGGAATTTGTGCACACTGTAGAATATGGAAGTAAGATAGCTGATTTAGAATATTTAAATGGTACAATATGGGCAACCATACTCCTGAATTTACTATTATCATCTTTTAATGCTCAGAATCTTTTGGTGATTAACACTAATGGCCAGATGTGATTTTATTACATTCATATGAATGATCAAGTGGCTTGGACTCTTTAAATTTGCTACAGGTGTGAATGCGTGCAATATAAAAGAACAACCACTGCTGGACTAGACGCCTGGTGAAGTGAACATTGGCTCTAGGTGATGGTCACTATTAATGTGACACCCCGACCCCATGTGCAAAAATGGGAAAAAGGGAGTTATGAAAAAATGAACGATCAAGACTGTAATGTAAATTTACACCGTTAAATCCTTACTATGTTGTAAATACACTGGCTGCAGTTCCCATTTACATGCCCAGGATGAAATACAAATTTGAAAAAGCTATTTAAGCATGAAGTATCAAAGTACGATTTTATACAAGCACAGAGGAATGGTGTAATGTAAAGAAAGTTAATGTGTAATTGTTTTAGATTGCAGAATAAGGAAAGTAAAGAAACAATTAATTTATTGAATCATCTACAATTATTCAGAATCTTGTGTTGAGTAGGTTTACTACTCAAGTCTGAATTACTGAATTAGCAAATGGGCAATGTCATTAATGCAGTTAACGGAAAAGCTGTGTGATAGCAGTTTGCAATCTCCAGATCCTGAAACAGTTATAAACAATTACCTTTCTCTAGCAGCAGCAGCAGCCAGAAACCAAACATATGTACTAATATTAAAGTACAATGCCCCCATTGGGATGTACCTTACAAAGCATTTCAAGCAACTGGAAAGATCCCACAGGTTCCTAAAGGAGAACCATACCCAAAAACTGAAAAAAAAATGTTTTCAGCATATCTTGAACTTCTTTTCAAAGTAACAAATGCAGTTTAGTGTTCAACTGTGAGAAATCTGACCCCTGTGATTAATAGATGTTACATGGCTGAGATGGTTTGTGTTGCATTCACAGTTTTTAATGTTGTATCTAGAATTGCAGGCTCTGATTATTAATCTTCCTTCTCTAACTCAGTAACTTGTCTCAACAAAACTTTGCATGAAATGCAAAAATACTACAGCAAAACGCCAAAAGAATCATGCATTTTTACGGAAAATACATTGTAGAAAAAAATGCAAAATCAAATACTAATAGAAAATAAGAATAGTAAGATAAAAATGTTTCTTTCTTTGGTACTTAAGAGTTTGATTCAATGGAAAGACAACTAATATGTAATAAAAAATAACTATGCTTGAGTTTTCATGTTTATCTAAAAACTAAGCTTGGAAGCCTTGCTTTTCTTCATAATCCAGGTTACATTATTTATCTGAGGTGTGATGCTGGTGATCTACGAGTTATAAGGCACCCTTAAATGCCAATGCTTAACAGCCATTATTTTCTTAATGGCTCTGTGGCTGGAAAAAGTGACCTAAGCTAATTATTCTGCCACTCTTAATAGCTCTTTTTTAATTTCTCTAAGTCTTTTGGGTATATAATACCATAACAGGAATGGACCCCATTCCAAAGTCAAAGTATGATTAAAGTTCATGAAATCAGTATCATTTCAGTCTTTGATGTCAGCTAGTAGTGCTCTTCACAGCACCCGCAATGTGCCCAGTAATAACTCCTTCTGCAGTTTGTATGGAGTTACATGTATTGGTTGTTGTTCTTCTTTCAGCTTTTCCCAGTTAGGGGTCGGCACAGCGGAACTCCGGTTCGCTAATGATTGGCAGTAGATTTTTACGGTGCTGAGGTGCCAGCTCGACACCCAATCTTCAACGAAGGCACGCCCATTCACTCCCATTCACGCATGTCTTTCTAACGCCACTCGACCGCAGGGAGGACATGCAGACTCCACACAGAAGACGCTCCAGCCGAGAATCGAACAGGAGAACCTCTTGCTGTGAGGCAATGCTACCGCTGCACCACTGCGGCTTCTCTAACATATCTAAATACGATTGTAAATTATTTTTTATAAGACCCGTTGCTCCTAGTACTATTGCAACTGTCTGGGTATCTTTCTTCCACATTGCTCTCTTTTCTGCCTGCAGATCCTGATATTTTATAACTTTGTGTTTCTCTATACGCAAGACACTGTAGTCACTGGGTGTGGCAATTTCATTGATCAATGCTACTCTTGTCTTCTTTTCTTGGACCACTATATCCGGTTTTCTAGCATCTATCTTTTCAACTGTTGGTAATGGATGATCCCATGGGATGTAGACTTCTTCATTTTCTATGATGCTTTGTGGCTCATGTTTCCAGTGTTTTTCGGCCGCTTCAGTATCATAATGTTTGCATAATCCCCAGTGCAACAGTCTCGCCACATTAGTATGCCTTTCAATATACAGTCCTTCTGCCAATATATGTCACAACCAGCAACAAGGTGTGCAACTGCTTCCAATTCAGTTTTATGAAACCTACATTTGTCTATTTCTCCCACATGTTCAATGGACTTTATAAACCAACGTGTATGCAGCCCACTATCTTGGGCCGTCAATATTAACCTTTCATCTCTTGGTTTGAATTCACCTCTCCTTAACCATTCCTGTGTTCGTTCCTGATCAACATGAGGTTCTTCCAGACGTTTTCTACACTTGCAACTATATTTATGCTTTTTCCACATTTCTTGCCCTATCATCTGATCCTTCACCTTATATTCTTTCTTTTGTTTTTTGGCACATTCAGTTGCTGCCTGATTTTTACCTACTTCAGGTTTGATTTCCCTTCCTGCTTGATGCCGATAAGCCTCTGCTAGATTAAGCAGAGAAGTCATCTTAGATTTATTCTCCTCATGTTGCAAAACTTTCACTACATTTGGGTCTTGTGAAGTCAGCAGGTATGTGTGGAGTCCCAGGATTGCAGATCTATACATATAATCAATTTCAAGGAGGCCCATCCCTCCTTCGGAATGCAGAACATATAATCTTGGTATGCAATGATTTTTATAAATCATTTGGTGAGCATGAAGCATCCTTCTTGTTTTCCTATCTAATCTAGCCAACATGCTTTGGGGCCAGTCAATCACTCCAAAACTGACAGGAAGAGCAAATTGGTTTATAGCTTGGATTTTTTTCACAGATGTTAGTGCTGTTTTCAGGATTAATTTAAGTCTTCTGACGTATTCCTTACTAAGTTTTATTCGCATTTGTTCATGTTTTATTGTTGATCCTTCATCAATTCCCAAGTATTTATACACTCCTTCTTGCTCAAATTCTTTTATATCACATTCTTGTCCCAAACTGATGTTTTCCTGGCGTTGCAGTTTTCCTGTTTTAAAGGTTGCTTTTGCACATTTATCAAGACCAAGTGGCATTCTTATATCATCTGAAAAAGTTTTAACAACTTCCAGTTGTGCTTTCAGTTCCTCATCCGATGAGCTATACAGTTAAAAATCATCCACAAAGAGAAGGTCAGAAGTCATTGGACTTTGTTGTTTTCTAGGAGCCAGATTATAGCCATAGCCTAAGATGATGAGTAAACAGCTTAATGGGTTAAGGGCAAGGCAGAATAGTAACAGTGACAGAGAGTCACCCTGGACAATCCCCCTTTGAATTTTTACCCCTGGGATAACAATTTGTCCTTTATCATGGCTTAATTGCAAAGTGGTCTGCCACTGTTTCATGGTCACTGTAATGTAATCTATTAGTGTGGGGTGTATCGTATACATTTTTAAGCATTCTTTTATCCATGAATGAGGATACTATCAAATGCTTTTTTGTGGTCAATCCATGCCATACTTAGATTATTCCCCCTTTTACAGTTCCCCACTATGATTTTATTTAACAACAAGTAATCCTTTGTTCCATATGACTTTCTTTTATTGCCCTTTTGTTCTACTGCCATAATTTAGTTTTCTTCTAAATTACTATAAACTCTGCAGCATCAATTCCCATGTATAGTTTATACATCATCGGAAGGCAAGTTATTGGTCTATAAGTTTTAGCGTAGCTTGCAGGTTTCAGCCTTAAGTAGGAGCATTTGTTTTCCTATTGTTAGCCAGGTTGCTGCCTGTTCTGGGTGCGCATATAAATAGTTCTTACTCATGGTGGCTAAATCTTTGTGCAAAGATGTCAAGACTTTTAACCAGAAGTTAGGTACTGCATCTGGGCCTGGGGTTTTCCAGTTAGAGACTTTTCTTAATTTTATTCAATCTCTCTTGCTGTTGTTTCATCCCATTTCATATCCTGTACCTTTAAACTTCTTATTCCTTATTTTACTTCTTCTATTCATTTTGCATCTTTGTTATGTTCCACAGGATCTTCATAGATACTTCTCCAAAATGTATCTACTTCCTCTTTTTTTGGCAGTCTTTCAATTCCTTTTATCTTATTTCCCAGTTCTCTATAAAACTTTTTTGGGTCCTCAATAAATTGCTTATTTTGGACTTTTCCTTTATATTTATCTTTGTATCTTCTAAGTTTTTCCACCTGTGCTGAAATTTGTAGTTTATTATTTGTGATAGTGCATGATAGATCCTGGTCTGTTCTAATATTGCGCATTGCTTTTATCACATCTATCTTTCTTAGTATTTTTGTTAATCTGTTCCCTCTTCTATAGTCTTCTAACAGTGACACTTCTTGACTTAACTGCTTTATAGTTTTCTCTATTCAATACTTCCATGATGGTATTCGATTACTCCCCTTCCTTTCCCACACTACCCTGTGTTATTGCGGTAGAACTTTATCAGTTATTAATTTAGCTGCACAGTAATATATCCTGTTTACTTCTGTTATATCACATGGATCTCTATGAACAGTTGTAAGTATTGTGTTCATTTTCACTCACTTTTATTCACATGAGCTTCATCAGAACATAGACTTTTTCATTCAAAGTCACTTATAAATAGTTGCTAATTAGGTCACATGACTTTCTTAAAGAAATCATCATCTATAAATACTAAATGTAATAAATGTATACAAATACAAAAAAGTCCAATGTAATAACAATTACAATGTAAAATATGCATGAAATAAAATAAGATAAAATAAAATACTATACCTTATAAAAATGTATATGTATATATATTTTATAAATCTAAATAGTTGTAATTACACTATAATGTAATTTAGTACAATGTTAATGATGGTGATGAATCAAATTAATAAACTACCTATTTCTGGCCATCTGTAAAAAACATTTCATATTAACAGTACCATTAAGGCCAGGAGATTCATCAGCAATCAAAAATATTTGCCACAAACTTTCTCTGCACTCTAGGAAAGTCTTGTAGTCACCAGAAACTAAATTTGTGTTTACTCTTTCCAAAACAAAAAAAGAGAATTTCTTAAAGAGTACATATTCTATAGCATGAACTGCCAAGGCATTGTTACCATCTTTTTTTCTTATGGCTAGACAGTGCTCATAAATCCTCTTGTTTAAAGCACTAATAGTTTTACCAGCATAGAACTTCTGGCATGTGTCACATGTGGCACAATATACAACATTAGTAGTGTTGGAAACAGTACTTTTAAATAAAGAAAACATAATTAGCTGCAGGTTTTGAGTGCATCAGCTACATTAACAGTACTAATTACATCTCTGCAGGATATGAAAGAACATTTCCAGCCATTAAACTACAAGTATCGGAGAGGTTTTTGTGGAATATGTTTACCCAGATCCTGGTGTACAACATGCCAACAACAGCTCTGCCCTGCCAATCCAATGGTCTCAAGAGCTGTGTTTACTACTCGAGCAACACACAGTAGCACATTTCACTTCCAAAGTACTTCTCAATAGTAACTATGTGCGGGGCATGGCTTTCAATTTTCTCTTGCTTTGCCCTAGAATTTCATTCTGTATAATTTGTGATAACGTAATGACCATTACATAAAAGTAGTATTGGTAAATATACAGTTAAAGACTTGTTATTCTTCCAGAACTACATTATGATCCAGACATTCATCTAGCCATAACTCCTTTTCTCCCATTTTGACTCATGAGTTTGGTACTTCACATCAACAGAAACAATTATTTAGTCTAGAGAAAATATTTACACTGCTGGGTGGTTATCTCTGCCACGGTTGTTCTTCCATACTACACACATGCATGTACCCTCACACCTATTTAGAGTGTCCAATTTAAAAAACAGTGTTAGAAGAGAAACAGAAAGAGTCTACAAACATATCTGTCAACCATGTTCCTTTATACATGACACATTAGATAAATTTATATACCTATCAATCATGGATAGCATAAACATGACAAAATTGATTGTCATACATTGAGCAGTATAGTTATGCTCAAACCTGTCCTTCGGGTGCCAAAAAAAATGTTGACAAACAGATCTGCAAACCAATCTCTGATCACCACTAAAAAACTATATCCCAAATATTCAATCAACATTAGTGACATTATTGTGGCAAACTGTAGGTATCAGTTTAGAATTTAACTGCAACTTTCAGTTCAGCTGTCAGGAGCAGTGGTTTTCAAGGAAAGCCCTCACTGCATCGCCTGCATGTTAAGCAATAAAAAGAATGAAAACCCAGGAGACATCATCTAGCTAAAAAGACAGTTGGTAAATGCAGCAAGACATCTAATGAACTAGAAACTCTGAAGGTGATTAAGACCTAGGAAAGCTTTAGACCTAGATTCTTGGTCCATTCATTTCTGCATACTTGTCTCATGCTGTATGTCCTTTAATGGGTGACCCTCATTACAGGCACATGACTAAAGCTCCTTCCTCTGTTCTTCTGCAGATTTTTTTTTTACAAGTTAATGACTGCCACGATAAGTGTCCAAGTTTCAGGGGCAGCTGCAATGGCAGAAGCAGCAAGTAACACTACAAAGTGACAGCTGAGGAGATCAGGCAAAGACCCAAAGCAGAACAGTCAACCACATTACTACTAAAAATCTACTCTTAAAGGTGAAAGACTCAAAATGTTGACTGCCTAAAAGCTAAAAAAAAAGACTGAAAACCCGAAGAAGAGTGAATCTCGAAAATTGCTCTTCTCCTTAAAACTTCTTTTTGCAGGAAAGGCAACCCCCTCCATTCCCTGCACCCCACCCCCCTGAATATATACATACCAACTCCAAGATTATCATTACTTGGAGAAAAGGGGAATATGCCAAGAAATGTAATCTCGGACTTAGTATATGCAAATCCATTCTTTCAGCCATTCAGTCTGTGATTTAAGGATTCAGTCTAGCAGGTCCCAACATGTCAAATGGTTACCTTGCTTTCCTTGTATGCTGGCATTACCCATAAGACAGACTGCATCTCATCACAAGGGGATTTGTCATTAAAGAACCCAGAAACGCCTTTGGCATTGATGTGCAATACTACTTTATTCATTCACTACAGAACACATATAAAACATTGGGCCCCAAGTCTTTATCTATACATGTGCATACTGAATATACAAACACTTCCAGTTGGAGTTGGTGGCTTCAAACCAAGGTCAGGCTCATGCAGCAAATGAGAGCTTTATATAAATAACTGATCATATGCCATTGCACATGCTCAGTAGCAATCCTGCTGCAGTGGTCTTCAGTCTACATTCATGAGGTGCACACACTGTGCTCCTGATCTCTACAACAAGGCCAATCAGTCCAAATGCAAGAGAATCCCTGATCTTAAGCTCAATCCCCCCCCCCCAGCTGTAGTCAAGTACTCTAAATCCACCATCAAGCCTAAGTCACCAAAGGGGCAAACAAAAAGAACCCCAGAATGCAAATAAAGTACAGACCAATCCTAAACAAGGAAACAGGCCATCAATAGGGTGCATTTCTCACACACAAAAAAGACACACACATATACACACACAACCGCACAAACACACGTACACATGCATACACACACAGACCCTTATGGGTAATTTATTGGATCATCAATTCACATAAAAGCTTGAATTTGGGATGTAGAAAGAAACCAAACACTGGTGAAAAGCCTCACATACAATGGGAGGACATGCGAGCTCTGCATGTAAGAAACTCCAGCCAGAAATCAGACGAGAGAGTCAAGAACTGCAAGCAGAGCTACCGCTACCTGAAGTGTTTCCTATGCAGTCCCCTAGAATGATGCACCCTCAACCTAAAGATTAGGAACAAAAATATTCTTGTGAAACTATAGCTAAAAAGTCTAATGTCCTCCACTCCTCTAACCACTAGGAAAGAGCTTTGCCTAGCTCCTTGCTACAGGGCCAGCCAGCTACTTCCACACACAACTTTATTCACTTATACATCCAGAAAACTGCAGCTGTTTAAGTGAATTAAAGTAGGTACTGCATTTCCAGTTGCACATGCGACAGCCACCTCCTTCATCCCTGCCTAGATACAGGCCTGACTGCAAGATACACCACTGTACTGTCCACATTTAAACCAATGAACAAGAAATTCTCTTCTACAAATATGTTTCTCAACCTACATGAACTCCAAGAAGAGCTAAACCCAAACATAAAACTACTGTTCAATCTTAGCCTTACTACAGGATATGTACCCAAAGAGTGGCGTACAGCAACAGTGGTCCCTCTCCACAAAGGTGGTGCCTCAATGGATCCTGGAAACTATCGCCCCATAAGCCTGACTAGCTTGGTCTGCAAAGCTATGGAAAGGATCATCATGGACCTCATAAATAAAGATATTGGGGACCTACAGACACTGGATCCTACCCAGTTTGGCTTTGTTAAGGGCAGATCCTGCCTCTTAAACCTGGTTGATTTCTTTGAAACAGTCACCAAGGCCATTGACGAGGGAAGGTGGTCCACACAGCCTACCTGGACCTCGCAAAAGCCTTCGATACAATACCCCACTCGGGCATTATAGATAAGCTCACCAGCTTAAATATAAACCCCTATGTCACTAGATGGGTTGCAAACTGGCTCAAGGACAGAACCCACATAGTTAGAATTGCTGGAGCCATGTCAGACTCCAAACCAGTTACAAGTGGCATCCCACAAGGCTCAGTCCTGGGACCTCTCTTGTTCGGTATATATTTCTCGGTACAGGCCAACACAGAAGGACTGTGGCTGACCAAGTTCGCAGATGACTGCAAACTGGGTGCCATAATCAACTCTCCAGCCGACACAAGCATCCTCCAAAAGGGCCTCATAGAAACAGACAACTGGTGCCAGAGCCATGGCCTCAAGCTAAACGCCAAAAGTGTATAGTCATCCCTTTAGCAAAAACAAAGTGCCCACAAATTACCACATAGGTGGTAATCCATTAAGTACAGAAGAAGTCATTAGGGACCTGGGGACCCAAGTTGATAGCAATCTCTCATTTGACAACCACGTGGCCAAAGTGGTTAGAAAAACATTTTATATAGCCCACCTAATCATGAAGGGATTCACATCTAGATCAGGGAGGTCATCGTGCCTCTTTACTCATCCCTCATCAGGCCCATAATTGAGTACAATGCCCCTTTTGGGATGTACCTTACCAGACACCTGCAGCAACTGGAAAGACCCCAAAAGTACCTCACCAAGAGGATCAAAGGGCTCAAACAGATGCCATATGCTGCCCGGTTAAAGAAACTCCAGCTCTACTCAGTGGCATACCACCTGCTCAGAGGCGATCTGTGCCTGGCGTATAAAGCCATGTCCAACCCAGAATTAATGGACATGCTGCACCTCAGAAAATCCAAATCCCATTGAGCTACACGCTCGAGAGACTTGAACCTCAGCACTGAAATAAATAGGACATGCTGGAGGGACAGATTCATAACCCAGAGGCTCCCTTCACTCTGGAATAAAATCCCAGTCCAGGTTAGGCAGAGTCCCACATTGACTCTCTTCAAGAGGAATCTTGATGAGTGGATGGGAGATCGTAGGTTTACCCCGGCTATCACTTCTGTGTCACTGTTGGACAGTGGCACAGTATACTAACCTCAAAAAACGCATAGCAAAATTAATTTAAAATGGGTGGCGAAAGCCAAACACACTCTGGCTAGGCTTATAAATGCCCTAGGGCAGATAGCCTAGTATGAACCTATGAACCTATGAACAACAGACTATTCTCAAGGAAGGCTACAGAGGTTGTGTAATTAGTTACAGAAGACAACAGCGACCAGAGCTCTTACCAACATTTACAGTTTGTACATGACCACTGGCTGCATCCCATCTTTTCACTTGCTTTTCTTGGATATCCACATACAGCAGAGTGCCTTCTTTTTCTTCCCACACAGGTGACTCTCCAATTTTGTTTCTTTCATCAACAACACATTCAATCTTAATGGAAGACATTTTCTTTCTAGAAAATGAGCACATAAAGAAGCAATTATGATTTCAACTAAAAATACATTAATAGCTTCAATATAATGAATAAATAATATCAATGTTATTTACGAAAGTTTATTCTTATAAACTATCATCATGAATACACTTCATAAAGTAATACCCTAACTAATCAAATCCCAAATCTACAGTGAAAATATAGATTAAGGCACTAATAATGACTATGCCAGAGATGTTATAATATCAATTTTAAAAAGTAGTAGGACACAGACAAAATTATCTTCACTAAATGCAACTTTTGAAATAAACTACTGGACATTAAATATAGAAACAGACTTCAGTTAAAAATTAATTTCAGGGCAAAGTTTTACTTATCAGGAACAAAGAAATTTTACAGGTTTGTGGGACTAGAAAATAAATTTCAGTTATTATTATTATTATTATTATTATTATCATTTTAACTTTTGAGTTTTCAGTTTTAGGCCACTCTACAATCATGCACGAATGGCCTAGGACAAAGCAATGAGACATGAAATATATGAAAGTGAGTGCAAACTTATTTACAACCTATTGCTGGGATCTTACACAACACACTGTAGCAGAGCTCCTCACCAGTTACACTGAGTGGAATACAACTATGAGAACCTGGAAAACAACAACTTCACTTACTGCTTTAACATCAGCTGACATTCCTGAATTTTTGCATATTCTGAATTGTATGCTCAAAAGTCTATCTGCACTCACTCAGGACAAGGTTTTAAAAACATACACACCCCTTACAAACAGTTAATTCATGCTCCCAACCACTGTGCACTTCTCTTCCAACATTTAACAAATGAATAACACCTGGGTGCAGAGTCTCACAATATTATGTGTCTATATTCAGTACACTGACTAGCTGGTTCCCAATTTGCCCAGAGTACCCAGGGCGATAGCTACACTGCTAATGTGACTTTGGCTAATACAGGGCTCAAACTGCCAAAAAGGCCTAGCACCTACTACTTTAGCCGTCAACAAAATGTTGTGTTGCATAATAAATGGAATCATCCTTATTTTTTATAATCCTTTTTCAAATGGATGTGCTTCCGCAGCAGAAAAAAAATCAAAGTTCTAGTTTTATATTGTTGAAGAGACGGGGTTAAAAATAAATATGCAAGAAGGCAAGTTATTAGAACCTCAAATTTTCTCTATTTATGTCCTAGAAAAACAGTGGCAAAATACAGGATTTTTTTCCTTAGTATTACTATAAGCAACATAGATAAACAAATAGGACTCCTGCAGAAATCAAGGGTATGTATTTGTAAGGGCTGATTCTCTGAGCAGCATCTACTTCTTCTTTCGGCTTTTTCCCAGTTAGGGGTCGCCACTGCGGATCACCTGTCCGCTCATGATTGGCAGTGGAGTTTTACAGTGTCGAGTTGCCAGCCTGGCACCCATCCTTCCACAGAAGGCACATTCTCTGAGCAGCATGAAAACAGATAATCTATACCAAATTCAAGGCTGTAGTTTATTGGAGTATTCTTTACTCCAAGGTGCAGTGATCTCAAAGTTAGTATACATAAGAAACAGTGATGTGGAGGTGTGGACTCCCATGCTGTGGGAGAGTAACCCCACAACAAAAATGCTTTCAATGGAATTGCAGCATGTATGTTTTAACATCTCATTCTACTGACTGGTAACTCCTAGTTTATTTTATGAGTGTGTGGGAGTAACAACTCAGACCTCCTCACACTAATAAGGAGCTAAATTCAAACTTCCAGCTTGCTGTTTGAATTAAGAAACATTTGGTACTTGAAGCATACTGTATTTCCTAACTGTCCAAGTGGCATTGAACCAGCCCTCTGCATATGCTGGTTTCAGGACTTCTTGAAGTAGCCTATGAGACCATTAAAAAGCACGTAAAAAGTATAGAAAGTATGACATATGCATGAGTGCAAACATAAACTGAATCTCCTAAACTCCTCTTAAAGCAACAACTGAGGAGATTTATACTACATGCCAAGGATGGATGTTCAAAGCATTGCTTGGTTACTGAGGCATTACTAGGTGATCCAATGTTTACGGTATATAAGATCATCCAGCACATCTTAAAACCAAGAAATAAATAGCAACAGTATCACCAAATCAAAGAAAAACAAGCTTCAAAGCAGAATCTGACCAACGTAATCCACAGAGTAAACGAGTGCCAAGTGGGTAGTTGCAAGAAAATTTATTGATATACAACAAGCGCTTTCGCTCGGCTAGATACCGAGCTTTTTCAAGTTAAAAATTAATTCAAACATTGGAAACAGTGCCATTTTATATATCTTTCCCTATCACATGGTTAGTTAGTTAGCTGTTAGTCTTAAGTCAATTAACAATTAACAATTAGTGAGGAGTGCTACTTTAGTGAAGCAACACTCATAATTTAAAAAGGAGAAATGCTCATATGTTTAAAAAGAAATACCCATATTAGCGCTTGTTTTATATCACTAAATTTTCTTGCAACTACCCACTTGGCACTCGTTTACTCTGTGGATTACGTTGGTCAGCACATCTTAAAATTACTGTACAAAGTATTTAGTACCTTCTTAAAAAAATAATATATATATTTATACACACACACACATACCATAGCTCTCAACTGTCCAGATTTTTGCCTCATATTTTTATCTGTTTCTCCAAAACTTGTGGTTCAAATATCCTTGAACTTCAGGTGCATGACAGTAGAGTCAGTGATGACTCATATATATGACAGTTATGACCACATTAATCTCTGCAGTAACAGTAGTACAAATTTTCACCATATCACACAAGTTCAGCAACCTCAACAGATTGCTTCCTTCTTGTGCTAACTTGATACCCACAGAAACAAATGATGTCAGTTCACTATTATAACATTATTTATTATAGTCTGCATATGCATATATGCACACATGCAAACAATATTATATGTCTGGCTCATGACATAGCAGAAGCTTCTATACATTGCACTCTTGCCACAAACATACATGTAAGCCGACATTTTTAACACAAATTGTATGTCTATCAACTTCTTAATTGAGCAGTGTAAGTGTTTAAAATCATCCCAGATTTAGAGGCATTGTCCCTGATTCTTCAGGTAACACAGAGAGCTGTACATGCGCGTGTGCACACACACACACACACACACACACACACACACACACACACACCAGCTAAAGAACAGAATACAAAATAAGTGTCAGCTTATACCAAATGAAATTATGATCCATAACTCTCAAATGTCCCTGATTTTTCAGTGATGCCCACAGTTCTGGCTCACAATTTTGCTCTGATCACCTGAGGTCAGTGATGCTTTGAGGAAAAAGGTAGTGGAGTGTAATGAACAACTTACAACTACTGCTACAGTTACTGACTTATTTACTTACAAAAATGCATGTTAATTCATGTACTCTTTATTTTGTCAACTTTCCAAGTCAGTGTAAATAATATTTAAAAAGTATCTCTGGTTTGGGTCCAATGTCCCAGAACATTTTTGGCTTTGTACCTCATTGAGATGACATTCTTCTAAAGTGTACTTCATTTAGAAAAGCGGGTCCTCATTTTTGTTTTACAAAAATTTCTTAAGTTCACACTGAAAGGGCAAGTGTTAAAAGATTTTCAACCAAAAATTCACTAAATGATTCCACCAACAAAACATTTGTAAATACAAAGCAACATATTTTCATCTCACTGTAGGTTTCATTTTTGCAAGATACCCTTCCAAACTTGTGAAGATAAATGTTGAGGACCAAATTGTGAACTTAATCTAAATGGCACATGAACTATCAGTTGTCATGTTTATATAATACTCAATCACATATCTCCAGCATCAGGGACATAAACAAGCATAATCAGGTGCAGGCATGCTATCAACTTTTTTGTTAAATAATTCTGGACAAAGCTAAAAGTAATTGGTGGGGGCAAAGTCCTCAAATCAAGGCCAGTTTTCAAATATTACTCTAATTCATGTTATAAAAAGTTAACAGAGCAACAGCTTTTGCAGCAACATGCATTTCTTGAACAATAAGAATTATTAAAACTCTAATGACTGACACTGACAAACTTTAATCTTTAATCATTATCCAGAAGATTGAAAATTGTATGAGGGGATATGGTAAATGTATGAGACAAACTCAGGTATGCATGCCTCTCACCTGAACCTCATTATGAGGAGCACTGTTCAATTTGACAATTAATAACTTCATGTGCCACACTGAAAGGATATTATACAAATTCACTGTTACAATGTTTTTTCTAACAAATTCCAGTAGTAATACTGAATCACATTAATTTGTATTTATTGGTTGCTGACTAGCTTAGTCACACTAGGCTTGTGGCCTCTTTTCAGGGAAGATCTTAAGTGGTACTTCAACTATTAGGAAAAAAATTATACGAGGCATCAAGGGACTTCCCAGATGTCATGGGACCTTTTAAATCCACATGAGCTGCCAGCAACTCAAGCAGATCAGACCTCTGTTAAATGTCTCATCCAGAGGATGACACATCAGGAGTGCAACACCCTATTTATGCTGCACTATCTACCAGGTGTGTGAACAGAACCCGCAGTCTTTTTGCACCAATGAGTTTGTGAACTGTTGCACCATTTTCAAAAGAACTGTATGGCAATATGAAAAACAATTATTAACCATGTTGTGATACTCTCATTTGAAGCAGTTAGTAAGTGTTCCACACGTTGTCCCATTTGTTCCACACTGTGGGAGCCAGCATTCAGTATTTTGAGGAAAGATCAAGACTTATGCAGGTACGTTCTGTGAAATCGGGGACAGTGGAGAAGCATAGGGACAGTTTTTGACAATTACAAATACTGGCCATAAAAAAGTTAATAGCATAAAAGGACTAATTCACCTACACTTTCTGACACAAAAGAAGAGTGAGACTTTAATACAAATCATTATTTGTTCATTGTAAACCACTACATTTGTCCTGAATAATCTGAGTTTTGGACAGGCACATCAACATTTTGAACAAGAAATCACAGACGCCTGCAAAAAGAGAGACTTTTCGTTGCTTTTCAGCTGATCTTTGAACTGTAAAGAGATTTTTTAGACCCTGTAGTGCAACTTGCAACAGTGTTCATGCCTATCATCAACTCTCACATGCAGCGTTAACTTCTTACCTGCAAACACAGGCAAATAAGGACGATCCTGGCTTTTCAATGTGCAAGAGCAAAGTCGTTGCCCTTTCGTTCTTTGGTAAATGGGCACTCCTGTCCTGTCATATAAAAGTACACTAAGTGACAAAAGTCCCGCCCACACTGCCTCGTGACAGCTGTAGTCACACGGAAAACTCACCAAGTCAGCATATTGTTTAATAGCGGTACAACCGAAAAGTACTGGAAGCTCAATGTACACATTTACTTTACCAATTACTCCCAACGAGTCTTAGCCTTATGTCCCAAATTAGTAGGAATACTTAACTTTATTGCAAATTAGTGTGTTAATACGGATTATGTTATTACTTTCCCAGTACACGGAACTTAGTAGCGTTGTTCTCACTGTTGATGCCCTTCAGTCAGTCCTGTTTCACTTTGTATAAGTCACGTGATGTGTGTTTTAGCCGTTTAACTCCTTCGCCCATAGCTCTCAACCTTCCATCTCCAAAATGAGGAACACCAGCGCTTACAATGTGGAACAAATGGGCAAAATGTGGAACACATGCTAATGGCTTACTAGCAACTTCAACTAGGAAGGTCATAGGACGGTTAAAATATGCTGGTTTTACTTATAAAGAAGATCTTTTAAATAATTAATATGATTCATTTCTATTTACGATGGATTTCACTTAAAAAATCCTAACAATGAATGTGTGACAGAGTCTTTCAATGTAGAACTTTGAGGAACTTGAAGTTTTTAAGACCCCCAAATGAGGTACGTTTCTCACAATGAGGTACACTTGAGAGGTATGCGGCCCTTCGCCGATTGTGCTTAAATCACTTTTGTTTGTTGGCAGTATGAGCCTCAAATTTGTACAGGTTATGGAACATACTAACTTAGGTGTGAAATATTTTCTGCGCTGAAGTGGAAACACTTAGACCCTGTGTCGGATTGATTCAAGTTTTTAAACTTTGGCCAGACATTAGACTACTACAGTCCTTAGGGTTACCACCTGTCCCATTTTGCAAGGGACAGTCCGTCTTTGGGCAGTTGTGTCCTGCAAAGAAATCGAAAAAAAAAATGGCAAATGTCCTGAGATTTTAGGACAAACGTAGCTCCTATATTTTATGTAATAGTTGCATAAAACAGTTATTCTGTAGCTAAAACACATAAATGTTATAAGAAACAGAATAAACAACTAAAACACTACAAGAATAAGCTTTTATTTAGGCAAAAAATGAAGTTCTTCCTTTGTACTGGCCGAGGGTATGTTTTGCCCTGCAAAATCTGACGTTTGTACCAAAAATCTCCTACTTTGGGCATTTGAAAATGTGGTAACCCAATCCCCGATCCGTTATAGCTCTCAACCTATTAGCACAGCAAATATGTTCAAAGCCTGAAATAATGGGGGGGGGGGGGTAATTTTTAAGTATTGCTGTTGTAAACTTGGAAAGTTGCTAGAATAAAATATTTTTATTTCCGCGTACATTTTCTGAAGGGTAACTCAAATGCGTGTCATTATTTAATGACTTCAATCCTCGAGTTTTTTTTTTTTTTTGGAGAAGCTTGCTGTGGAAAAAGTAGCTTGAACCTGAAACGTGCTTCAGTGTTACAAAAGAAAAAGAAATCTTAACCTTCACCTAATTGCTGCAGAAAAAACATAATTGCTACGATATAAAATATCTATGAAACAGTAGCCCCTAAAATGCTGCATCGGTAACATCACCCCTCCCAGTGCCAGCACTAAATACTTCTTCAATGAACTGACATAGTGCTTAACTCTTCCACTTTCCAACTATCTTAAGTACCTGATCCATCACAGGTTACCTGTTTACTAGGGGTTATCAACATCTGCCTGGGATGTTGTGACAGAGACACACCAGGTCAAACTTGTGTGCCCTCAGTACCCAGGGTATTCATTTTCACTAATAAATGTACAGCGTGCTGTGAATTACTGCACGTATAAAATGAACCAAAGCTATCTTACAGATTATCGCAAATTGTATTTTGTCACTTTTATTAATAAAACACGAGTTTGATTTACCCTTCTAGTCAAAAGATCCGTAGTTTCGGTATTCGCCTTGCTATATACTGTATAAACAGTTTGTATATTAAAAAAGTGTTTTTATCAAGAAAATACAGATTCCTTGTTTTTGGCTGTTTTGTTTCGTTTTATGTAAAACTGAAAATATATTTTCTACCTAATGAAAAAAATCTAAGCTGTTCGGCAAAGTCAATACAAGATGACATGGCCAGTTCCACCACTCAGACTTTTTTCAGCAAAATGTGTTCAATGTGTGACAAGAAGTGGACAGACCTGAAACTGGAAGCATTAAACACAGGGTAGTCAAGTGTAAAAAAGCTATCTGGATTCATACACGTATTCTGCATACGATCCATAACTGTAGTCTGATTTACTGATACAGTCTAAAATTTAAATTAAAAATGTTTTTTTTTTTTTCATTATAATTAAAGATAAAACAGCTATTGTGCCTTTGAAAGATCACAAGTGAATATCATGGTTTGTTAGATAGTAGTAGGGATATCGAGTTGATCTGCAGTGGCGACCCCTAACGGGAGAAGCCGAAAGAAGAAGAAGGGATATTATTCCCTAAATATTTCATAAACCATTCTTGCTAATTAAGGATATTTTGATCTACATGTAGCTAGTGCATCTCCACACTTCATTTTCACATTCATGTCGGTTTATTCCTTGTATCTATCATTAATGTGTGGTGGTGAAGTGAGATCTCAGCTCTGAATTGAACAATCAATCTTTGGCATCCTCAGCTATGGCTATCAGTTTAGGGTAATGACAGATGTTAGGAGATTATGTATAGAAGTAGCTGATATGAGGTTGCATCACATGGTATAACTAGGTGCTCCCTTTACTAAACAGTGATGATCTCGACAATCTAGGATAATTGCAGCGTACGTTCACTGCTATTTCACTCAAAAAGTCATAGTTGATGTGCATAGTGTGAGGATCCCTCCAAAGGTACTTCATACCAGATATGTAACATTCACAGATCACTTGACAACTCCCTGTGAATGATATTCTAGAAATGCATAGGGGCTACACAGGTTAAGCTGGAGACTGTTGCTTGCAATAGAAAAGTGTGGGGTACCCTTGTCAGTTTGCTACCATCAGGACAACTTCAAGTAGCTTAAAATTGTTGGATAATGGTAAATATAGCTATAATACATACCCTTATAATAAAAATACACACTAAGCAGAAGATGCCATAATAGCTGTATGATTACACAGTCATTCTTTAATGACATTGAGTGACAATGAAAGGGAAACAGAACACAACATAAATTGATCAGCAGTGGAATACATGTTAATGCTACATGGCTCAGGTATAGTCACTGAAAGAATGTAACATTATCAGAGTAGTGACACATAGTTTCATAAATCTTTGACAAGCCAGCAAATTTGCTCCAACCATAATAAGAGACTGCTGTTTTAAATGCTGGCAATATAGTACAAATGGTCATCATAATGTAGTGTAAACTGTGATGTCTGAAAATAAGTATATGCCACTGTTTTCAGGTAGGACTGTAACAGATGTGTGATCTGCATCTAACCCTTGTGAACTGGGATGCCTTCTGTGTGGAGTCTGCATGTCCTCCCTGCGGTCACGTGAGTTTTCTCCGGGTGTTCCGGTTTCTTCCCACATTCCAAAGACATGCAGTAGGTGGATTGGACACTGTAAATTGGCTGTAGGTGAGAGTGTGTGCATGAATGAGTGGTGCGAATGAACTACTGCGGCAGGGCTAACCAGCCAGCCAGCGGTGTAAACCTTGGCTCGAGATGATTCTCACTGCGGAAGTGACACCCCAACCCCATGTGCAAAAATGGGAAAGGGGTTGAGGATGGATGGATATAATTTAATCAGCAATACAGGTGCTTTTCAGTGTCATGAAAATATTTCAAAGCTTGATACTTTTTATGCAATATATATCTGCAATGTGTTTTGCAATGAAATTTGAAGGTGTGTGGTTCCCTCCATTATAACATGCATCGCTAACGCACTTGTCTCTTTTTTATTTTTAATGTCCCTTACATGTTCTAGGACTCTATCTTTGAGCAACCAATTAGTCTTGCCTACATAGTAGGCTGGGCATTTTGTACAGAGACCAAAATATACAACATTCTTACTATGACAGTCTGTATAAAAGGGTGTATTAATGCTGAACTTTCTAGTCGGGTGTGTATACTGCCCCCCTCCAAATATGAAGGGGCAGGCTGTATACCTTCTACACGGAAAGGTACCTAGCCTATCAGACCTTGCATAGTGGTCTCCATCTAACTTCTTGTAGCACAACTGTCTTTTTAATGACATGTTGTTTTTAAAGGTAAAAGATGGCGTAGCCCCATAACACCTTCTAGTTCATCCACATTTAACAATATGCCCCAATTATTTAAGGATATGCTAGTATGATAGTGTCATGGTTAACTAAGGAGAAAAAAGATGAGGGAATTTTGCATGCCGGTATGTTTCAGGATGGCATGACAGTAGCCTTGTGTGCAGTCTATTGGAGACAGCCTGGCAGGTGCTATGGGTGTAGCACATGTAGGAAGAAGACAGCCAAATCCATGCTAAACTGACCTCAATATGCAGTTGACAAATAGACCGCAGCTAGGAATGAAACATCTGGGGAGAGAATGCAGCAGTTGGAAGCACAAGTTAGTGGGAGAAACAGCGTATGCACAAGCAGGGGATGCTGACCTGTTGCCAACGGCATGTAAGAACGTTGAAGGGGAGAAGTCCAAATCCTCAGTTCCAGGGTGAGTACCAAATTATTTCCTAAGTATAAAGAGGGGGAGGCTTTTATACTTGCATTTGGAAAGGTATGTAATTAGCACCAAACTAACCAGGGGTAGTGGGTGATATTGTTCGCAGGTACGGCAACGTGTGCTGTATCAAAAATGACTGACAAAGGTTGTTTTATTTAAGATAAAGTTAAACAATGTTTATTTCAATGTTTCTCACTGGGTCCTGAGGCATACAGAAAGAAATTCAGAGAGCAGAGAACAAAGGCAGATGACGGTCATCATCATCATGATCATCGACCCCCTTTTTCTTATTATCTACATAAGGTCAGGGTGCCACATCATCTACTGTCATTACCTATCTAGATTCAGTACCACTCTAATACCTTCCTCAGCAATCATGCCTGACTGTCACAGATTTTCTCTCATCCAGTTCATGCATTTATTTGCTGGATGCCCTTGTTTCCTCTTGCCTTCTTCTTGTCTGTCCTAAATCTTCTTCACCAGATTGTCTTCTGCTGCCTGCACATGTGGCTGAACCACTGTAATCTGTTCTCTTTGACCTTCTCAGCAATTGATGGTACTTTGGCTTTTTGCTCTGATGTCCTAACTTCTTTGTCTGTCCAAGAGCGTGCATCCTATCACCCATCTCAGCCACTTCTCCATCATCTTTGGCTTCTTCAGCTGCTCTACCTTTCCTGCCAAGGTTTCTGTGCCATACAGTAGTACTGCTCACACCCACCAGTGTTTTGTACAACTTACTTTTCATATTCTGTGGCATTTTTCTGTCTCACGCTACCACTGATACTCTGTATCTGCTGGCTGCCGCTCCTCTGATTTTAGCTTTGACCTCCTCATGCAGACTTCCTTTCTGTTAAGCTTCCCCTCCCAGATATTTGAAACTGTTTACCTGTTCAACTGTTTTGATTTGAATTGTCAGCTTTTTCTGATCTCCCCCATTTGCTGCCATGACACTGTCTTGTCTGTGCACAGTTTCATCCCATGTTCCATCAGTTGGATTCTATTCCCTTATCATTCGCTAAAGGTCTTGTTCAGAGACTGTTTGTAACTCCATATTGTCTGCATACAGCAACTTTTTTGATGTATCCCCACTGATTTGTTTGCTAATGTAGTCTATCATCAGTATGAACAGCAGTGGGCTCAGAGCTGAACCTTCTTGCACACCCACTGCCATTAGTGTGTTCAAGCACTGTTTGTACTTGTGTCATTAGGGTTTTGTACGTAGCCTGCAATAATTCTACTAATGTTTCTGGGACTTTGAACCATTGAAGGACTGCCCAAATCATCTTCCTTGAGACTTTGTCATCTGATTTCTCCAAGTCTAGGAATGCCCAGTCAGATTCTTCTGAACTATCTGCCTCGTTGCAAACATTAGGCCAGTTGTGTTGCATCCTGTTTATTTCTTACTATAATTATTTAATTTTGTTTTGTTACTTGGAAAGTCCAGCCAGGCACAAAGCCCCTTTTCATTGGAGACCCAGGGAGAAAATCTACATATACATAAAGCTGAAAAATAATATATTTTAGTATCACATTCCATTTACTGGTCTGAATATGAATTGCTCATTCTCTATCTTACTTTATACTACTCTGCATATGTATTTATCAACCATCGTTTCTATCATTTTCATGCATTTTGACAAGTGCTTAATACCTCTATGCTGCCCACAGTTGAGAATGCCATTTGTTTTTTTATAATGATGATGATAGAATGCTTATTCTCCAGTCATCTAGAATACACCTTCCCATCCATAGCATTAGGAGCCATTTTCCCCTAACTCACCCAACATCTTTATCATATCTGCTGTGACCTCAGCTGAATCTGCTGTTTTCCCTGTCTTCATTTGCCATAGTGATGTTCTTATTTCTAGAGGTGGATTTTCTTGCTCTTCCATCTTAGACTGTGAGTGAGGAGAGACAGCTTCTGTGGGATTTTCTTCATTCAGGAGCCACTAGAAGTACAGCAGACTGGTGAGCAGGTTGCTGCTGGAATCTCTTATGACAGGTGTCTGATAAGTATTTTCTTTATCCTTCTGTCTTTGCTTTGTTTTGCAAGCTGATCGAGTTTCTTTGTGCCGTCTGCTGGGTCACTTTCCAGAAGCTGGTAGAATGCCTCTGATGCCTTGTTCTTTGCTATTGCAACTGTTCTCCTAGCCTCTTTGTTAGCCAACCAGTTTTCCTCCTTAGCCTGAGCTGTCATTTTTACCTCCCTCTTTTTCCTTCACTCCCACAGATGACAGTTTGCAAGAATAGGCATTTGCTTCCAGAAGTGGATGAGTGGATGTCATGTCACTATATTTAAAAAGCTGGAATACTTTTAATGGGAGAGAAAGCACTCAGTACCCTGCCTGAAGATATAAGAATCTGATTGGGAGCATTCTGGGAGTATATCCCTGCTAAAGAGATATGGAAGAAAGGGGCTCGCTATCTAGTAAGCAGGTCATAACTGCAGAAGATACTGGTACCCAGAAGTATACATGAGTATAAAGGGAATGATGAGATAGACTAAGCCATCACAGTAGGTTTCACAGACAATAGAGAAATAATCATTTCTAATATATATGTAGTTCTTGGGGTGAAATGTTTTAATTTTAATCAGGGGGACATGTATGGTACCAGTGTATATTGAGACAAGATGGGAACAGAAGCCACGGGAGGCAGCAGGTAGGGGTAGAACTATAATAGTGGTGGGTAATCTGGAGACAATCACTGCCCCAAAGGTTGTCTGAAGGCAACCTCTGCACAAGGCTAGAAAGGACTGTTTCACTCAGAAATCCTATACCTGGCCAGTGACCAAGCGTGGAAGGATACGACTGCCAGCCCAATTACATTTGAAACACGCTAAGGTTAATATTGGCGTTGTTTCCTGTGTGCTTTATCACAGTCCAATTGGGTCCAAACACAGTATAAATCTACCCCCTATTCCTTCATAATTAGGGACTTGCCTGATAATTTGGGTTATCTAGCCCTAAAATTAAAGCCATCTCAAGCGTTGTGAACCTAGCTACATAGAGAGATCGGCTTACCTGATAAAGAAAGATACGGTAATCTGCTTAAAGGACTTGGCATACTCTATAACTGTAAGCTGTGCTGCATATATTCACACGTAAAGTATAATACTGTGTGCAATCAATTTTAGGTGGCTTACGCTGTCAAACCAGATACATACTGTGTGAATCTAACACTAAGTGACATTGGCCATTGAGAAATCTACCTACTAAACAGTGCTTTTAAATTTAAGAAGCATACGCCATTTTAAAGCTACGTACCTGAAACAAGCTAGCCCTAGTAACAGTGTTAGCCTGCTCCTCCCTCTCCCTCTGAACAGAGGTTACTTATATCCCTACAGAACCCACCATTTTTTAAATCTCCAGTGCGACAGGACCCAGTAGGTCAAGGTACAGACATACAGCACAGCCTTTATCTTAAAAATGTCTACCCAATGCTTTTGTGAACTAAAATACTTCTGTAACTGAAATGTGTTGCATTTACATTTGCTGAGTCTGTCATAATTTCTT
This sequence comes from Protopterus annectens, assembly GCF_019279795.1. Taxonomy (NCBI): domain Eukaryota; kingdom Metazoa; phylum Chordata; order Ceratodontiformes; family Protopteridae; genus Protopterus; species Protopterus annectens. Next base: position 717,153,577 of record NC_056735.1, on the reverse strand, counting down.
TAGCTCGTACGTCTGCTATGATATCTGATAAGCCTGTACGAAGCTGAGTGTAATAGCTACATGATAAAGACATGGAAGCCAAGCTAGAATCTAAGATATTATCCTCTAGTATTTGATGACTTGTGTAGCTTATAAGAATATGGATTGTCAGGGATTGATCTTAATTAAAGCTGCTTATCATGCTTACTGACTATGTTTTATTGCTAGTGTATGTTAATGTCTTTGACCGTGCTGGCTGCTTAAACTGATCTTGTACTGACTGATCTTGAATGTACATAACTAGATTATCCCTTCTCTAGGTCTCTGCCCCAAGTTCCCTCTGAAAGGACTGCTTCACTGAGAAATCCTATACTTGGCTAGCGAACAAGTGCAGAAGGCTAAGACTGCCAGCCCAATTACATTTGAAACACGCTAAGGTTAATATTGGCGTCTTGTTTCCTGTGTGCTTTATCACACTCCAACTGGGTCTAAACGCACTATAAATCTACCCTCTACTCCTTCATAATTAGGGACTTGCCTAATAATTTGGGTTATCTAGCCTTAAAATTAAAGCCATCTCTAGCGTTGTGAACCTAGCTACATAGAGAGATCGGCTTACCTGATAAAGAAAGATACAGTAATCTGCTTAAAAGACTTGGCGTACTCTATAACTGTAAGCTGTGCTACATATATTCACACGCAAAGTATAATACTGTGTGCAGTCAATTTTAAGTGACTTATGCTGTCAAACCAGATACATACTGTGTGACTCTAACACTAAGTGACACTGGCCATTGAGAAATCTACCCTACTAAACAGTGCTTTTAAATTTAAGAAGCATCTGCCATTTTAAAGCTATGTACCTGAAACAAGCTAGCCCTAGTAACAGTGTTAGACCTGCTCCGCTCACCCTTGCTTCGCGAGGGCTCGCTTGCGCCCCACCCTGCCCCCATATCCCACCCGCCCCTGGTATAGTTACATTTATTTACATCAAACTCCTCCCTCTTTCCTTCCTACCCAATTACAGCTTAAAGGATACTGACTCAATCTTCCTGCTTAACAACCCACCCCATCCTCTACTTACTCTGATTTCTCACTTTACTGTTTCCTATACAGCAGTTTCACTAATTATACAGTCCATAACCTCTTGCTTGCTAATAAATTAACTTAATTTAACCTTTAATCTAAACTTTAATCCAAACTCAATTTACTTTTATTAAGAATGACTCCTCCACTTCCACTAACTTTCCTCATCTCCTCTATAAGCATTCCTCTCCTAATAACTGTCTTCAATGCCAGCTCCTACTCCTCTTACAAACTACCCCCCTCCTTTCCCCCTAACTCTTCTACTCTCCCCCATCCTCACCCCATCACTTCTCACTTTCACAACATACCCCCCTCTCTATTTCAACCTAACCCACTTCACTATTTTAAACTAAAACTCCTACCCTCTTCAATAAAGCTCCATACACCCAAAGTGAAATTGTTCTTCCTACTAACTACAAGTTGCACACCAAAAGTCCTTCTCCTTCTTTCCTCTAATTGGCTTGCCCTAGCAGGAGACATTCATCCAAACCCCAGAACCAAGACTAGTACCAATCTCGCTTCTTCTACCTTTCCAAATAGTACCAACCACAAATACCTCAAAATAATTACCATTAACACCCAGAGTATAAAAAACAAAATAGCACTCTTCCATGCTTGGCTAAATCAAACTCTACAAGATATAGTAGCAGTCTCAGAGACTTGGCTAAACCCACTTTACTGACTCTGAGATTCTACCCCCTGGCTTTCAAGTACTCAGATGTGACTGCCAAAACAAAAAAGGAAGAGGAGTAGCCTTAATCTATAATAGCCTACTGAACCTCTGTCCTTGCCAGAACCCTATTCTGCAGTTCGACAATGCTGAACTTGTCATAGGAATTCTCAAAATGAATAATTATAAAAGCATTTGTGTCATGGCCATCTATATCCCCCCTAGAAATAATACCACCACTCTCGAAAACATTCTTTTATGGGCCTCAACTAACATTAAACTTGAGACATACATATTAGGTGACGTGAACATTGACTGGAATAGAATCAATAACAACAATCCTTCCCTATCTATTAATCTTTTTAATTTCACTCAACTAACAAACGGCATTATCAGACATAATAGAAACCACCCCCCAGGGTCCACTCTGGACTGGATCTTAGTCTCCCATCCTAATAAGATCTCTCACTCTGGTATATTACCAGACACCATGAGTGACCATCTCCCAGCCTTCATTCACCAAGCTACCCACTCCTCCCCTCACCAACACCAATATACCCACACTCGTAATCATACAAACTTCAATCCTTCTATATTCTCCGAAACACTTAAACTAACAAATTGGGACAACCTAAAAACTCTTCCACTCGATAAGGCCTTAGACGTTTTCAACACAACCTTCCTAGGCATCCTAAACACCCAAGCACCACCTAGAACAAAACAAATAAAACCCAATTCCGCCCCATGGCTAACAAAAGATACCAAAGCACTTATGCTATAAAGAGACAAGACCTGGAAACTGTACAACAAAAATAAACACCCTTCTACTCTTCTTAAATATAAGCAACTCTGCAATCTAACCAAAAAGCTTGTTACAAAAGATAAAAAATGTTATTACACTAAACTACAGTCTACCCACTCCAAAAATCCCAAACAATTCTGGAACTCCATCAACTCTCTTTTGCACCCAGGTACCAAAACCAATCCCTGTCCTGACAACAATAAAACTGACACAGAAATTGCCACCCTTTTTAACTCCTTCTTTACCAGCTCTATAGCTGAATTTACTAAGACTTTCCCCAACCACATCTCCTCCCCTCCCCTCCGCTCAATCCCACCTCCCCTTCCACTCCTCAACCCTCCACTCCCAATCCTCCCCCCACTTTTTCTCTAAAACCTGTCTCAACCTCCTACATCAAAACGCTCCTCTCCAGACTTAAACCTTGCTCTAATGCCCCCGACTATATTCCCTCACTCTTTCTAAAGCTTGCCGCAGATGGTATCGCCACCCCCATCAGCATTCTCATCAATAGATCTATACAGGAATCTTATGTCCCCAAATTGTGGCATGCTGCCTTTATCCTGCTCCTCCACAAAGGATGCAAAAATAACAGCATCTCTAACTTCCGACTAATAGCCATTCTTTCCCCAATCTCAAAATTCCTTGAAAAATGTATCCACCTGCAACTCAGCCCTTCCTCATCAATAATCAACACCTCACCCCTACTCAACATGGCTTCTGTCCCGGCCATAGTACAATAACTGCTCTCCTCTCTTTTTTTAGACATAGTAAACCATGCTCGTGACTCTTGAAACATTTTTTCCACTGTCCTTCTAGATCTATCCAAGGCATTTGACACTGTCTCCCATACCCACCTTCTGAATCACCTTTCTAACCTCAATCTCTCTCAAAACTCCCTTACCTGGTTCCATAGTTATCTCTCTGACAGATCCCAGGCTGTAAAATGGCAAACTGGTACCTCAACTTTCCTACCTACCCCAACCGGGGTTCCCCAGGGGTCCATACTTGGACCAATGTTGTTTAATGTATTTATCAATGATTTTCACGCTGCAATCCCAAACATCATAATAGTGCAATATGCGGACGACTCCACTTTAGTCTGCTCTGCTCCCAGCCTTCCTGAGCTTCAGGCAAAAACCCAATTGGCCTTTACAACTACTGAGAACTGGATGCTTCAAAACCATCTCTCCCTTAATGCCAATAAATCCAAAATCCTTCTTTTCTCTCCCTCAAAAACCCTCCCACTTGACAAGCAATCCTTCAATATCATCAGCCATGCCAACTCCACTGTAGAAGTTGCCCCCATTGCTAAACCTCTTTGGGGTTACCACTGATGAACACCTGAAATTCGATACACATGTCCAATTAAATATTAAAAAAACTCATAAGAAGCTTGGTATGCTATACAGAAATGCTCACTTTCTCTCTCCGTCTACAAGACAAACTCTCACCTCTACCTACTTACTACCATCACTATTGTACGGTGCCCCGCTTCTAACCAATCTTTCTACTATCATCTCCTCAAAACTAGAAATCTGCTACAACAAAATTGCTAAATTCCCTACTAAATCTAAACACTCCAACAACCATTGCACCTCTCTCCACATGCTAAATTGGCTAGAGCTTCCTAACCACCTTGACTACCTTCAACTTACTACAGCCCAGAAACTAATCTTTAAACCTACTGCATGCACTGCTCTAACTAATATCTTACCATTTTACACTCTGCTCAGACCCCTAAGATCTGCCCAACAAAATCTGCTTTCTGTATATAAACCAAAACATCCCCCTGGCCAGTTTCTCCTATCCCACTCATTAGCTAAAAAATGGAACTCTCTTCCAACCCTGCTAAGAATCACTACAAACTTTGAACACTTCAAATCCCAGCTCCATTCCCACCTCTCCCAAATCTGGAAGTGTAATTGCACTCTTCCTACCTAATTCCTTCTACTGTCACTCTTACATGTTCTTCCTCATGTACCTCTACTCTTGCTGCTTTTTCTACAGCTGCCCCGCTCTGCATCTAACGTATGTTGTGTTTTTCGGCTTTTCCCGGTTAGGGGTCGCCACAGCAGAACTCCGGTCCGCTAATGATTGGCAGTAGATTTTTACGTGCTGAGTTTCCAGCCCTGATGCACAACCTTCAATGAAGGTACGCCCATTCACGCATGTCTCCACACAGAAGACGCTTTAGCTGAGAATCGAACAGGACAACGTCTTACTGTGAGGCGACAACGCTACTGCAGCACCACCACCACAGTTCTGCATCTAACGTATAAGTCTAAAACCTTGAATGATTATCATGTAAATACTGTATATAGCTTTCTATCACTACTCTCTGCAAATGGCTCACCATGCTTACGGCTCTCTAACTATATATGTATGCTATGAACTGTGCTCAAGTTTTTTTTTCCGTTTCTTCTTCTCCTTTGCACCCTTCAATTTTGTTACACCTTATTATATACTAAACATTTGTTTTCAAAATGTATAATTCTATGTATAATTGTATAAATGTAAAATTCTATGCCTGTTTTAATTGTATGTAATACGGAGCTTTTCGCCCCGGGCCTCCACTGAAAACGGGCCCCTTGGGCCCAGTGGACCTCCCCGGTTATCAAACTGGAAATAAATAAATAAATAAATAAATAAGACTACCACAATTGTCTGTACCCTGTCTTGGAAGAGAAAAAGACCATTGCCAAGAGGGGACCAACATCAGACATAGTTCACTGAAGTTAGGGTCTTGGGAGGGGGTATCTTTTCAGGTATCACTGTCCAGAGTTTACTTGGATAAGAAAACATGTCTCATTGGCAGCTGGTATACTGGTCAAGGTGTTTACCTCAGAGATACAAGGTACAGGGTTCAATTCTCACCTTTGAAAGAGAAATTGACTAGGCTTAAAATAGTCCTCAAGGGCAGCTAGGCTGGAACTTACCTATGAACCCAAGACCCCTGACATTCTTGATCCCTTAGCACAATAATCAAGGGTAAAGCAAAATAATAATAATAATAAGGGACAAAGTAACAAAATTAGGGATAGATTTTTAAGTACTGGTCTTATATACTCAGACATCTGCTATAGAAAAGGTATAAGTGCTCTGTATCTGTGTCTTTCTATTATAGAAAACATACAAATATTCTGAACATTACTGTTTCTGTTATAGAAGAGGTATAATTACTTTGTACCTGGATGTTCCTGTTATAGAAGAGGATTAAGTACTCTGTACCTGTGTGTTCTTGATGCAGAAACATTATAAGTACACTGAACCTGAGTGTTTCTGTTTTAAAAGTGGTATAAGTATTCTGTACCTGGGTGTTCCTGCTATACAAGAGGTATAAGTAATCTGTACTGGGTGTCCCTGTTATAGACGAGGTGTACATACTCTGCACTTGTATATTCCTGTTCTTTCTCATAACCACATTTCATTTGCAAACTGTAATATATGTAAATAAATATATACTCCACCTCCACTACTAGACTGCATTTTACATTTCTTCTCACTTTACTAGAAATTACACTTTACTTAATATTTACTTAAATACATAAAAGGTTTACTATACATAAATGTTCTTAAACACAAGCTGTATTACATTTTCATTCTCATAAGGACCATCTAATAATACACAAATCTAGTTCGTATAGGCTAACCTGTTTTAATTCAGCTGTCCTATATGATTAGGAAAAAGAAAATGATGAGGAGAAATATGAATACTAGTTAAATAGACTGCCATTTTACTAACAGATGAAAATTGCATATTTCATAATTTAATGACCCTACTGAAATATTGAGATTTATAAATATGTTTTTCTTGGTTTAATATCAATATTGCAAAAAGCAATATTGAAGTAAACCATTGAATCCGGAATCCCAACCACTTCACAATGTTGACCCAAATGATCGAGACATTTGAGTCGACATTGTCACCGAAAACATCACGTGATAGCCATATAGGAGCTAATGTAAATCAAACTCCTATATGACATATCGCATTTTTGCAGGGGGGCAAGCCCCCCTGCACCCACTTGTGGGGGACTGTGCCCCCCATACACCCTGTTACTAATATATTCCAACTCCGAGATTGCACTACAGTGGGGATATGGATGACTTTCCAATCCCCACTGTACCGTGATCTCCATACATATAGTCGAACACACATGCAAATGCACTACTGCATTCGCATAAGTGTGTTCGACTATCCCATACACTTTTCATTTTGTGCACAACATTCTGATTTTCGGCAGCATACGTGCCAACAGAATGTAGTTCACACAAATGATAGTAAACCATTTTTCTTATATGTTATTATTATTATTACTATTATTATTGTTTGTTTTATTATTCTATGTTTTTTAATCAGGTTAACCTCAAATGTAAACTCAGGCTTGAAAATAACTGACCTTGTTATGAAATTTAAAGGAAAACTCTACCTAGAAACTAAAAAAAATGTTCATGGTCTTGTTCAGTATAGTGTCATTAAAAGTATTTTGTAATATTTTGTAATTTATTATATATCAAAATAGCATGAGAGACAACCATATTGAAATGATTTTATTTTTCTCTCTACCTTGTTCCCTCAAACAACAATACAGGCTAGATGTGACAAATGAGATGATTTGCTTTTTACATTTATTTGTATGGACAATCACTGGCTTCTTGAACTGTGTCTGGAACCAGTGTCCTTGTTTCATTTTTACTGCCTTTGTAAGAGTTGCGCTGACTGTAAGCTACTAAAAAGCTTTTTCATTGCAAATGTAATTCTTCTTCCAAGCAAATTAATTAAAAATGTAGGTTTTTATTATGTATTCTGAGCTGTAGATCTAAAACATTCTTTATGCTAACCCCTGCATGGTCTTGTTTAGGTGTTCCCTGACAGTCCAGACAATCTCTTCTCAGTATCTGAGAATGTCAGTTAAACTTCATAAACATGGTATGGCAGCTTGAAGTGACTTAATAGTATTCTGTAAATCTGATTTCAGCTGACTCTGACAAGTCTAGTTTAATATTTCTCTCTGCTCCTCCTTAGTTTAACCCCCTCCATGTTGTACTGGGGTATATGGCTACAGTTAGTGTCCCAGGGACTGAACTTAAGGATTATCATAAATGTCTAGCTGACATCTAAGGAAATGCATCAGTAGTCACAAAAACATTTTTTTTCCATGTGAGGAATATCACCCAGATAAAGCAGCTTTCACCATCAGATGGTTTGCTAATCATGGTGCGTGCTCTTATTTCTACCTGCCTTGGCCACTGCAATGTCCTTCAGCTAGGGCTGTCTGATATTCTCCTTGTAGAGAACAGTACAACCAAGTTGATTTTTGATACTTTGAAATATGATCATATTACCTCTGGGCTGCAGCATGTTCATAGGGTTTTGGCTAGCAATTCTTTACACAAACTCCAAAGACTTAATAACAAATAATTGCATTTGTTCAGTACATATTAAGCACATTATAAACTGTGAACCTGCCAAGTCATTCATTCTTACAAAGAAAAATATCTAAACTTAAATGAAACTTTTACGTCATTATTACATATGTATTCATATTTTTTTTCAAATAAAGAAACACAGCAGTTTAGGTCCTCTTCCATAATTCTATTACACTCTTCTTCCACTATTATTAATCACGGTAATTCTTATTTGAATACTTCTTATCTAGCAGGTACTAATGGTTTGCCAGCTTGTTTGTACCCCATCTACCTACATGCTGTCTTACCTTACATATAATTTCTTTTTTGTTACTTCTTGATATATTGTTGATGTATAAAGTATTTAAAATGGTATATACTGTGCCCAGTTACTATCCGAAACTGGAATACATAGCAGGATTTAGTTATTACCAGAAATGTAAAAAAACAAAACAAAAAAAAAAACAAAATAAAAAAAAATAAATAAATAAAATACAAATAGAAACAAATTGCTTTTGTCTTTGATCATCAGTACCAAATGTTAGTTTTTTGATGTCTTTAACAGGCACCCATTGAGTTAAGCATTTGGTTAATAAAAACACATGTTCCACAAAGCTCTATACCATGTAGATGATAATTTTTGTCAGGCATAGCCAGTACACGTTTAATAATAGTCCTCGTGGTATCATTTTCATTGACAACAACCCAAATGGTAAATGGTTCTGAAGTTCTTTCAGGTCCTAAAGTTGAAAGATATATTTTCCATCCCTGGCAAGTATTAAACTTTTGTTGATGGCAGCCTTTATTAACAACCCTCTCAACACTGTCCCAAACCTGTGAGCAGTCTGCAGCTGGTTGTTTTTGGAGATCCACTTTGTTCTTTTATTTGAATCAATTAATCTTGACTGTATGTTACAGAGATGAGTTGAACACAACCAATATGTTTGATCAGAAATTAATATATTCAGTATTTATATATATTGTGCCATAAAGCCATGTGTTATCTGCTTGCAGAGGACATCTTTATTGCTTTCACATCTGACAGTTTTAAAAAGAAAATGATTAAAAAGATGATTCAGTAATGTTATTTATGGCTTCAACGACATATAGTTGTGCCCTTGTTCACTACACAGTAATTGAACTCTGATAATTTACTTGACAGATTCATGACTTTATAGCAGTCATTGCTGCCATAGGATTAACGTTTAGTTGAAAGTAAAACCCCGTTGTCAGTTATGTGTGTCACACTGTACAACAGAAATTTCACAGTAATTAATATAAAAACAGTAATTACTGATAAGGTTATACAAAAGTCCATGTGGCAAAACAGAAGGCAACAATTCACCTATTGAAAGTATAAGGGTATTACACACCTTGAAGTTCTGGTGTCTATGTTTGGGGATTGAATGGAACGCTCATCGAACGTCTGTTCATCATACATAGGCCATTGAAACTTCCTTACTTCGAAAAGCCAAATGATCGTAAACACGTTCTTTGAATGATCATAGTTGGCCAATATCAAGGGAACAGAACTAGTACATACTTACTGGTAACATACAGATAAGGAAACCTGCCCTACCCCCACTGTAGTGTGATCTTGGAGTTGGTATATATTATTAGTACGGGGGGGGGCTGAAGCCCCCCACATAAGGAAGGTCTGGTGTTCACCGAATCATCCTGTTGTGAGGGGCTGCACCCCTCATACCCCCCACTAATTATATATACTAACTCTGAGATCACACTACAGTGGGGAAAGGGCAGGTTTCCTTATCCCTACATTACTGGTAAGTATGCACTAGTTCTGTTCCCTTGATGTTGGTCAGCTATGATCATTCGATGAGCTTATGTTCGATCATTTGGCCTTTTGAGAGAAGGAACTTTCAATGGTCTATGTTCGATGAATGGACATTCGATTGCTAAACATAGACCCAAAGTTCTGTCATTTCTGTGTATTTATTTGTAGTTGACAAGCAGCTGTTTTTATTTATATTTATATATAGCATAACCACTCTCTGCCTTCTTCCTGCTACATATAAACTTGTTCATGACTGGTGTGATATGACACTATAGTCCAGCCACATTTTCTGTATCACATGCTTTTATTAACCCATTAACACACATGTAGTGTGGAATGTCACACCTCTTACAGCCTACATACATCCTTGCATTCCTGAGCATTTTCTGAAAAGTCAACTTAAAAAGTATAAGATAAACAAATACAAATATTTTGTGAACAATAAAAGCTATTAAAACTGTACATATAGCAATGTTATCATTAAGAAGTATTATTTACAGTTATAGCATTCATAGTCTTTCGATAAATGCAATGATGTATTATAATGCACACAAACCCTGAATTACATTTTTTGCCCAACTTTCTCAAACAAATTGTCATGTGTTGTAAACTGTACAATCTAGGCAAAATTCTTAGAATGATTTTGTTAACTAGACATAACCTTTCACAAGATAGCAAAACAATTCTGTCTGAGTGTATGTTTATTGAGATAATTACAGAAATATGAAAACATATACTTAATTGATTAATTAGCAGTACAATTAACACTGAATATCTTTCAAGATATGCATCTTAGATTGTAAATATCAATGACAATTTTCTTCAACAACATACAATAATTTGTAAGTCACTTGATTTTTGAAGGAATAAATACATATGGAAATATTGTTAATTTTCATAATTATTAACAAATATCTAGCAATATTTCCAGTATAGTGTGATATAAATGGACATTGATAGTGAAGTTTCCTGCTTCCCATCATGGCATTTCACACCACACCCCTAAAGATCATATGTGTCTCTGAGTTATAAAAATATGAACTTATGTATGAAAATATGAATAATAAGTGGGAAACCATGATTAATTTCTTTACTCCAGGACAATGTAGATTTAACAACTTTGGTGGCATTTTGTTAACAAATCCTTGCTCTTTCTAATGCTGTCTGTTCTTCTTCTTCTTCTTCTTCGGCTTTTCCTGTATTATTATCTGCTAAATTGCTTAGTTAAAGAAGCCAGACCCAAAAATGGTTTGGATGACATAAGGAGCTACGGGTGTTAAATGGAAATATACAAAAAGGTACTTTAGATTTGAATGAATTAACTGCAATGAGTTAAAGAATAGTGTGCTAGCATGAGTGTGTGTGTGTGTGTGTGTGTGTGTGTGTGTGTGTGTGTGTGTGTGTGTGTGTGTGTGTGTGTGTGTGTGTGTGTGTGTGTGTGTGTTTGCATGTGCGTGCATGTGTGTGTCAATCCCACATAGTAGGCTGATAGGAAAGCTAGAGGGGTTGGGGTAGCATGAAGACTGAGGAACTACATAACTGAATAGTTAAATGTTAGGACACAGACAGTTGTGGGGAAAGGGAGAGTGTCAGGAAATAGGGTCATAACTAGTGAACCCCCCCCCATGGGTCTGTCCTAGCTCCAGTATTCTTCAATGTGTTTGTCTCAGCTATATCTGGAAGAACAGAGTACATGATCAACTTCTCAATGAATGAAGTATTTAATAATAGGGGGAATACTGCTAGACCTTTCTTTAAAGATTCTGGTAATGAGGGAATGAATAATAATGTGCAAATGTTAAACAATGGCAGATGTGCACAGGATAATACTATCAGGTATGTAACCAAATATAACAGAAGGATTAATGATGTTAAGCGAGTTATATACCAAAATTGGAATATTTTGAGGGCTATGCCTGAATTGGTGAGCATATTAGATAATAAGCCTAGTTTTTCGGGTCCCCTACTATTTACCGAAACGCCGATTCGCCGACACATAAATCACCGACACCAAACGACCGACAACAAAAAGTACCGACAACGCAAAACACCGAACACCATAACACCGACACACTACACGTAAACAACACAGTACACTACAGGACATATCCACTAGCCCTAACCCAAACCCTAACCCTAAGGTCCGACACTACCGCACACTCTCCCTACCTGCACCCTAACCCTAACTCACTTACCCACCCCTAACCCCAAGCTCCGACACTACCGCACACTCTCCCTACCTGCACCCTAACCCTAACTCACTTACCCACCCCTAACCCCAAGCTCCGACACTACCGCACACTCTCCCTACCTGCACCCTAACCCTAACTCACTTACCCACCCCTAACCCCAAGCTCCGACACTACCGCACACTCTCCCTACCTGCACCCTAACCCTAACTCACTTACCCACCCCTAACCCCAAGCTCCGACACTACCGCACACTCACCTATCACACACCCTAACCCTACATCCCTCACTATTGCACACTTACCTGTCCGCTCCCTACTCCTAAATCCCTCACTATCGCATACTTACCAGGTCGCGCTTACACATTCCCCTTGTCGGTCTTCCGGCTGTCGGGATTCCAGCATGTCGGTCAACTGCGTTGTCGGTCCTTTCGCGTTCCTCTTCCGCGTGTTGGCGAATCGGCGTTTCGGTAAACAGTAGGGGACCCAGTTTTTCATATAGAAATTGTAAGAACTTGAAAAGAAGGCTATGTTATAAAGACATTAAGTTAGATCACAAAAATGGGTACCTAATAGGTGTGGAACAGTTCCTTGTCATAATTGCAGCTGCTGTGGAGATATTATTTTTGATAGTATAGTCATACATCCTATAACTAAGGGGATGTATGAATTTAACTGTTTAGCAACATGCAACAGTATGAATATAGTATATTTGGGTACTTGTACTAAATGTCCTTCTTTCTATGTGGGTAAATGCAGTTGTAAATTAAAAGATCGAGTGATAGAACTTAAATCAGACATACGGAGGAACATACAGATAAATGCTTTGGCTAAACATGTTTTAGAAACTTGGACAGATCATGAGTTTAAATTCAGGGTAATTGATATTAAGCACAAGCTATTAGAAGGGGAGATTTTAATAATGCACTTGAAATTAGTGAGTATAATTGGATTTTAAGATTGCAGGCAGATATAAAGCCTGGTATAAATAGTATGGTTACAATCAAACCTATTTTCTAATATTCTATTGGTTGACTGTGTCATGTGTTTTTGAATTTAATAACTATATAAATTGGTTAATTCAAACTGTTTTTATTCAGCACTGAGTAAGGGTTTTTACCCAAAAGCTTTGCTTTTTGCTTTTTTCTTTTAATAAAAATACTTGGCATTTCTAAGTGCGGAGTTCTTTTCTTGTTTTGACTTATTGCTTTCACCGACTTGGTTTGCCACCTTATTGTCCCTTTGTTTGATATACCATAGCCATACCACAGTGACATCTAACGAACTTACCTCTCAACTGCCCAGATTTTTGTATGAAGTCCAGATCTTCACCTCATATGTTTGGTCTGTTCCACATAAAATTTATGATTTTCTGGCGAATCATTGATGACTGAAGTAATTAAATAATGACAGAGAGTTGAGTTTCAGAATTCACACCCTTCAGAAAAAGTATGCTAATGCAAAACATATTATTCTATCAATTGTCTAAGTTGGAAAGAGCAAAAATTAAAAATTGTCCCTATTTTTGGTCCTTTGTTCTCCCACCCATTATTTTTAGTTTTGTCCAGAATTCTTGCACAAAGAGGTTTCACGTTATGACAACTGAATATACAGTGCTTTCTTTCTCACCTGCTGCTCGATCAGCTCTTAGATGGTCTATTTTCCACAGACCCTCATTTTCCATTGTTTTCTTTCATACACCTCAGAGGTCTACTTATCAGACTGCACCCCCTTCAGGAAATTCCTGGAACCTTCACTATTTCATGATTGTGGACCATAGAAGGAAATGATAAGGCCAGTATTTTTCTATTGGGTTACTAAAAGAATCTTCAGTAAAATGAAGAAGCAAAAGGTTCAGATCATAAAAAGAATTTGTAAAAATAGGACAAAGAGCATGGAGATTTATTCTTATGTATTTTTTCTATATCTGCATTTCAGCAATGTTCCATTTAAGAATAACGACATAACCAGACAAAGGTAATATTGCTTCTATTATTGTTGGTGTGGCGTGGTCATAAAAGTGACACCTAAGTGACTAAATGTTGGCAGCTCTTTATAAAGTCATTCTTATTGCTGTCATACACCAGACTCATAAAATTATTTTCTTTTGCAATTAATAAATGGGTTGTCATGCATTCTCATATAACCAAGTTTTTCTGTGCTAAGTAAAAGGAAGTCACCCTGCTGTGCATGCATCCTTTAGCTTACATATACACAAACAGGCACACTGTTGGTTTCCTGTAGGTTTCACCACAAGGACAATGTGGCATGTATATATGTCATTCAGCTGAATGTTTTGTCGCTGATATGTCTGGGAAGTGGCTTGGAGAGAAAGCGTAAGCAGTGATCCATTATTGCACTATTCTGAAAACTGTTAGTTTAATTAATTAACTGATTACTGTGTTGTCACAAAGATGTCTGGGAGGTATGTTGTGAAGAATAAGTAATAATCCATTAGTGTATTACTCTTGCAAGCTGTTAGCTTAATTAAGTGATTAATTAATTAATTAATGTATTTACTGTGATTTGTTTTTGTGCCATGTAGTGACTAGGAGTGTATGTTTTCAGTAGCAGCATCAGTTTCAAGCTGCGGTTGATCTCATGTTCATGCTCATGGGATGTGAATATTTACAGTCATATTAAATGGCAGGCATTTGGTTGTCAAACGTCATTTTATGCCATTAGTGAAATGTAATTTACCACTGGTGAAATGTGGTAAGACGCTACTTTTAAATGGAGAGGTGCTTCAGTCAGTGATAACAAAGCGATTTTTCGGTATTATACAATAACACTGGTCAATTTAGTCAAATCTATGAATCAAATCCCCTGAATGAACAGGCTATTAGTGGGACTGCATCTGCCCCACTGCTACCCCAATGTCAACCAAAGCACCACTCTCAGAGCACAACTCAGTGAAGCACCACTCAGACCACAACTCTTAGTGTGGCACCACTCTCAAAGCACAACTCTTAGTGTTGCACCACTCTCAGACCACAACTCTTAGTGAAACACCACTTTCAGACCACAACTCTTAGTGAAGCACCACTTTCACAGCACAACTCTTACTGAAGCACCACTCTCAGACCACAACTCATAGTGAAGCACCACTCTAAGAGCACAATTCTTAGTGAAGAACATGATCAGATGCAAAATTATTTTCTTTGTTAAGTAGCTACATAAACTCAGTTGAATTTAGAATAATTTAGCAGTCTCAGGGCACCATTCACTCTGCTGATTCTCCAGGAATGAGTGGGGGAAGCAATGAACTAGGCTGTAATGCTACTAGGAGCAAAACTGGTGAGATCATTCTTTTTTACTAGCAATCACACTGTTCATTTAATTTCTACCCTGAAAAATTGAGTCCACCATTTCCCTCACCTTTTTGCTCCTTTGTCCACTCACACACACATCTCAGGGGTTAAGGGGAGGGGAAACTGCTTAAAGTACACAGGACTAAAATTATTGATATTAACCTGGGCTGAGACTAAAATAGGTTAATACTGATCAGTGCACTACCCCGGTAAACAAATATAAATATATAAATAAATCAGATCCAGTGCATTACAACTGGACCTGAAGTCTGACAGGGTACAGCAAAGAGGTTAATTCATTCACAAGCACTTCCCAACCTCCCCATTTCCACATTTTTGGAATCTAAGTTTATTGCATTTTAACAAGAGGCAAGATCAGACAGAGTACAGCAAGGAGATTAATTCAGTCATAAGCAGGCCCTAACATGCCCATTACCACATTTGGGAATGAAGGTACTGTTGTGCACCCTTGGGACCTCCAGCATTTCTTATATCCTTTATGTTAGAAATGTTGTAGACTGTAATGGTTGCAGAGTACCCTATACATATGGTTAAGTAAGTTTCTCATTGACAACATATTGTCACACCTCCTAGAATGAAAATCCCAAATAATAGCGTTGAAACAACCAAGAATCAAAAAACAGCTAAACGCTACAGTGTGGATACACTAGTAGAAAGCACGAGTCCAACAAACAATAATACTACCAGTTTAATAGGAATAAAAAACAAAAAACATAACTTCTTTAAAACATTCGATTAAGTGCTTTCATCCACATCAATGTGGACTTCTTCAGAATAACCTTAATTGATAAATTAACCCTATTTATACACTTTTTGGCACCAAATTTATGTTCTTAAACATTCTTTCATTAAAAAGACATACACTATATAGAGTCAAATTAAAAAACTAATTAAAAAGAGCTAATATTATTCCTAAAGTAATGGCTTGCCAAAAATTCATACTAGCCTTCCTTTAACATGCTGTTTCAAAAAAACATTGTCATATTATCAATGCTTTGTTCATTCATATTGCATGTTGCTACTAAATATGCTCAAATGACTTTGCGTTTGACCATCTGTTCCTTACTATACATATATGAAATACATATAGACGAATGTGCAAAAATGCATGATCTACAATATGCTTAAATACATACAATATGCTTAAAAATACGCATATAAAAAACTAATGAAATAAAAACTGACTGTTGTTGCAAAATAAGTGCAGGCATCACAAATTAACACTAATATAGTTTAAAAAATGTTTTAAAAGATTTTTTTAAAAACCATAATAAAATATCTTTGTTTATTATGTATATTTCTGTAACATTGGTTTGATTGTTATGTAATCATTTAAACCTGGTGTGGTGGTAGCATCTGTCAAAATTTGCCATCTCACTTCCCTTTCTCCTAAGATGGCTTTAATATTTCCACCTCTGCTATTCACTTTTAACTTATCCGGTATGGCAAATCTAAATTCATGACTGCCCCCATATTTAATAACATGTCTGGAGAGTGCATTAGTAGTGTCATTTTTCCTTATAGCATATAAATGATCATATATTCTTTTTTTAAATTTTCTCTCCGTCTTTCCTATATAAAAGCTAGGACATGTCATGCATTTAGCAATATATATAATTTTACTAGTATTACAATTGCCATGCTGTAACACTATTTTAGTCTTATTAATATTGTCTAGGCAAATCTCTTCTCCTTCCAGTATTACTTTACATTGTCCACAGCTTCCACATGTTTTCGTTCCCTTTCTCTGTATATTTTTCTTTTATTGTAATATTCCTTTCTAAAATCAATTTAATGTTGGTTCCCATTTTAAAAACAAATAAAGGTGTCTCTCCTACTATTTCTTTAATTTCGTTATCTACTGTGAGAATATTCCAATGTCTACTTAATATACTTTCCACATGTTTTACCTGAGGTGTTTATTCAAGTATACATGCTCTACTATATATTCCTGTTGCATTATCATCTGTTTTAAACTGGTTCAGGGACTGCTTACCTAAAACAGGTGCATATTTTCCCCCCATTCATTTATTACATACGTCTTTGTATCATTTAATAATTTTTTGGGGTAGCCTCTAGCTCTAAATAACTCCTTCATAAAATCTATTTCTTCTAACATCTCCAAATATTCTGATGTCATTCTGGCAGCACGTATGCACTGTCCTTTGAATATACTTTTCTTAGTTTTATATGGGTGATTACTGGAAAATTCTAAATAGTTATTGGAAAAGGTTTTCTTTCTATGCGAGATTTAAATCCATTATTTGCACTAGATATATATGTGTCTAAGTATGCTATTCCCTCAGTACTGCTATTGTAAGTGAATTTTAAATAATCACTCGTACTGTTAAGATACTCAATAAAAGAACTAATAATATTTTCTGGTCCATCCCATAAAGTAAAAATATCATCCAAGAATCTCGAGTAATATCTAATGTACTTGTAAAAATCACTTTTGAAAATGTTTTCATTTTCCCAATCCAGCATAACTAGATTTGCAAATATCGGGGCACAAGCTGCCCCCATTGCTACCCTTTTAGTTTGCTTATAATACTCTCCTTCAAAATATATGTAATTATACTCGGGGACAATAGACATAAGTTCCATTATTAAACAAATTTGGTCCCATTTCAGGTTAGAATAATGTCGCATACTATTACAAAAACTTTCCAACCCTTGTTGTTTTGGAATACTTGAAAATAAGTCTATTACATCAATCGTTATATAGACTATATCTCTTTTCCATAAATCAGCTGTTAAATTTCCCAACAAAGCCCATGAGTCCTTGATTAAATGTGGTACATTATTGTAAGTGTGTTTGAGCCACCTGTCTATAGCTATTCCTAATGGAAAGGTTTTTGAATGACTCCCTGATATAATGGGATGAAAAGGTGGATCTAAGATGTTTTTGTGTACCTTAGGTACACTTACTGTGGTCGCTAATATAGGATGTTCTACACTCATAAACTTAAAAGTATAATTTGTAATATGTCCATCTAATAAAAATTCTTTCAAAAACATATCTATACATTTATATCTAATGTTAATTTCATTTATGGACACTGTGGTATAATTGCCTGATTCCTGTAAAATTTGATACATTTTATTGTTGTATTCTTCCGTGTTATATATAACTACATCCCCTCCCTTATCTGGCTTCATTATTCTGATCTTTTTATCTTCCTTAAGCCTTCGTATTAAATTTATCTCCTCTTTAGATAGATTACTTCTCAATTTTTTATATCTTGTTTCATTGTGTAAACTGTAAATCTCTTTTGCTACTACTTTCTCATAAATGGCCACATTTGGATGCATAGGGGGTATATATGTACTTTTTTTCTTTAACACTTCTTTTTCCATCTTAGCTGGTTTATTTTGGAACTGTATAGCTAAGTTAATTTTCCTGAGAAACATTTTTATCTCAGTTAGGCTATCTACCACATTAAATTTCCTCTTAGGTATATACTTCATTCCTTTAGAGAAGAATTGAAAATATTCGTCACTCACTTTTGTACTAGTGTAATTATAAATGTTGAAGTTGTCCTTACTATAAATTATTTCATTTGTATTCATCTCCAGTGCATATATAACTTCATTTTCATCATGTACACTATTTGCTAATACTTCACCCTCTATCTCGTATTCTCCCCCCAATTCTGATGGTTCTGATAATTGGGGTTCCTCTGGCTCCATCCCTGTCGATTCCACCTTCCTTTCCAATTCTTTCTCCAGTTCCCCCTTTGGTTGTACCCCCATTCTCCATAAAAATTTCCTTTCTCTCCCCCATATTGTTCCTTCTGATTATACCTGTTGTGCCATCGTGCATTATACTCAAATTTTTCATCATCATTTCCACTATTTTTTATTCTTCCATAAATACACCCTGTTGGTTTTATAATCTGAAATGTCCCTATTAATTTTTTTTATTTTTCTTTAAAAGAATGTCCTGCACCTTTTTAACAGCTATCTCACATTGTTTGAAGTGTAGTCTTTCCCATTGGTCAAACAATAAATCATTAAGTATGGCCTTATTCATTTTCTCCACTTTCTCAATCAATTTACATAGTTTCTCATCATTCTTTTTAATCAATAATTTCATATATTCAAAACCAAAGCTGTTAAAAAGAGCATCAAATTCCCCACACACTTTATCATTTAACCATACACCCATTGGCATTTTAAAAAAATGAAGTCCCTTAGGGACTATTTTCATTATTATACATTTATTAAGGTAAGCATTGTCGATTTTTATGCCTTTAATCATATTTAACACCTTTCCAAAGGCATAAATTAAATCTTTTTAGGGAACCCATAGTGGTATCCCCGACAATGCTATCTAGTCCATTTGCCTGACTGACATTGTCAAGGCAAACTTCTTTTTGTAAAAAATTGTCCAAATTAACATAATTATGTCCCACATTGTTATTAGCTTTTTGAGTATTATTAACACAAGCTCTAGGACTAGACCTGTGTCTTACAGTACCTTTTCCTTCTGTTGTTACATTTTGCACAGCTGTAGAATATGTACGAGCTGCCATATTCCGTTTTGGTTTAGTTCCTATACGTTGAGCTTCATCGTCTAGATTATATAAGGAGAAGTCAAAAGTAAAGTCCCTCTCGGAAAACCGACTGTTTTCCATACCAGTACGTTGTAGATCCACAGTCTCTAGCCTTGTAGAAACGCCAGTCCGAATGACCTGAGCGTTGGGAAGCTCCGCTTCTAAGTCACTACTTAATGACTGGTTAGATGCTCTATTCTGGTTAAAAATAACTGGCCGCTTTGGCTCGATTTGAGTCATAAGTTCCGAAAGGCGTGTTACTTCACCTTTTAATGATGATATCTCCAAATGAAGTTTCTGCAAATCACCATCAGCTTCTGGTGTACGTTTGTTGGTGGAGCCATCCTCTAGGATATCCATATTGCCACAAAATGAAAATCCCAAATAATAGCGTTGAAACAACCAAGAATCAAAAAACAGCTAAACGCTATAATATGGATACGCTAGTAGAAAGTACGAGTCCAACAAACAATAATACTACCAGTTTAAAAAACAAAAAAACATAACTTCTTTAAAACATTCGATTAAGCACTTTCATCCACAACAATGTGGACTTCTATACTTCCCTTGTTGGCTGGCCAGGCACCTTATAAAGGTATCATTTTCTGTCCAACTGTGGTCCTTAGATGCCATATGTCTACATTCCACCTGTCTTTTCTGATTTTCAAAGTTGTCTTTACTCCATCTCCCCCTCACAGCAGTTTTCTACCCAATATCATGTATCTTGACATATGACTGTCACACCCACTTTCTTTCAGTTCTATTCTCCTGGAAAGAGTTACTTTTAGCATTTTTTATTTCCCTATATATCTTAGCACCTACTATTATCACCTTGCCATGGTTTGACATTAGTAGTACTCATGGCAGTACACTAACCTAACTATGCTTCAGGATAAGTTTCTACTTCCCACTCTGATACCTCTCTCTTCACTGTCTGTCTACTTCCCACTCAGTTCTTACCCTTCTCTTGCAGCTGTCTCCCTTTACTGCCTGTGTTTCTTTTTTCAGATCTCCTTCCCTGTTTTGATACATAATCTTTTTCACATTACAAATAGTTCTCTACCAGCAGAATCCCACACCTGCTTAGGTGAGTTTCTACTGCTTGGGCACATGGACAGGCTAATTACCTTACGCTGTTCCTTACTGGCTGCTCCTCTTCATCTTTCACAAAGACCTTGCCAGACTAGCTGTCTTATACTTTAGGTCATCATTTTCCTAACTTTCTTTTTTAAAAACCTTTATTAAGTTATCAAGTAAGACATAGGGACACATATATTAATAGAAAAGAAAACAAACCATACTGATGGTTTTTTTCCATGTATTATACATTACACATATGTTTTCTTTATTACTAACAACTGTCATTCACTCCAATACATATATAGTTAATTTTCTCCCTTCCCTTAAGCTTCTCTCCTTCTCTTGAACATTATACTTCATATATTGTTCACATAAACTCCTATTATTTCTATGTAATTTGCTCCTTACTTTTCCAAAGATCACACATCCATTTATTTTATCTATAACAATATTCAATACTTCATTACAGTTGAGTTAAATTTTGACTTCCATTTTTTTAGTAATTGTTTTTTTGGCAGCCATAGCATTAAACGTAATAAGGTTTTACTATGTCTAGGCAATTCAGATCATGTTAACCAGCTCAAAAGAATAATTTCTTTGGGAGTTATGGTGCCATGGTGAAAGTAGCAAGATCTGTGAAGCTCTGCACTGTGGTAAGAAGAACCTGTAAGAAACACCATAGAAAGTTAAGAAAAGAAATTGCAAGTACAGGAGAATAACAAGACTGAATGTATCGGCAAACCAGGGTAGGGAAGGAATCAGTAAAACCTGGGAAAAAAGAAAAGAATAGAGAAAGCAATGGTGGAGGCAAATGCAACATGAGTAGGTTACTCTTCAAAAAATATGGCTTCAGTTAAGCAACATTAAGAAGCTGTTGCTGGATAATCTAATAGTGCAAGAAAAGAGAATAAAGGAAATAATTGAAGATCTGAATGAACATACTGGAGTAATATAATACATCGTAGCAGAAAATAGCAAACTAGGAAAGGAAAGAAATCAGTAAAATCTGGAAAAAAAATAGAGAAAGCAATGGCGGAGGCAACATAGCACAAACAGGTAACTCTTCAAAAAATATGGCTTTTGAGTTATGAAACATTAAAAGCCATTTATGGATAATCTAATGGTACAAGAAAAGAAAATCAAGGAAATTACTGAAGAACTGAATGAGCATACTGGAGTAATATAAGATATCTTTACAGAAAATGAGGGACTGAAAGCCAGGACTGATACAGCAGAAGCTAGGTTAGATAATTAGAGGCCAGGGCCATACACCCTGTGTACAGGGTGAGGTGAAAGAATATTAAGATTAATGGCATACCAGAGAAAGACAAAGGTACTGACTATGTAAAAGCCATTAGGGACCTATTATGCAAATTGACTGGAATACAAAATGATGAGGTTTTAATAGAATGAGCACACAGAACTGTGGAGCACCCTGGTCAGCTGGACCAGCCAAAATGACCAAGACCAATAATAGTAAGGTTTCAAACTTTTCAGTTGAGACAGAGAGAGAGAGAGTGAGAGAGTACCATGAGAACTTTGAAAGCCTGGCAGAAAGGTAAAAGTCAGGTACGGCAATATCTATGTAGACTATGATTTTTCTTATGAAAATGTACAAAAGAAATGCATTCATCCCAACTTTGAAAGTGTGCAGATATCGACAATATTGTTGGAGGTTAATCTATCCAGCATACTTCAGGAATTGTACATAGGGGATAGTGAAAAGATTCGATACAGTGAAAGAGACATTGGACTTTCTTAAACGACCAGAGAATCAGAGAGTTCGGGACATGGCGGCAGAACAGCATGGTAGAGAAGAGCACATGGCAGAAAAAGAAGGTGACACTAATCCCCAGAGAAGAGAATCCAGATACGTCCCACTATTTAAAAAAACAACAGAGATTGAGGCGGAATGTTGAAGTAATAAAAGTAGCCTGACTGCAGAAGAAGGTCCAAAGTCAGGAACAAGCATGAATTAAGAGGGAGGTCAAGCCAACAAAAACATTTAGTATCTGTAAAATAAGATAGAAGGAAAGAATGGACATACGGACAATAATATAGCATGACTAAATGTATTAAAGTGTTGTTAATAATTTAAGCTTGCATGAATACATGAAACAACTCAAATATTCTTAGATTATGGAAGGTAAAGGAAGACTATATGATGCATGTAAGGCAGAATTGATAACTACTGTCCGAGAGGTACATGTGAAGTTTTGATGCAAGCATAATTGTAGTACAGTGATGCCTACATTGTTACTAAGATATAATTAAAGAAACACTGACACAATAAACAAGTAAGATACAGAGGAAGGGAAGGAGGAACAGGTAGAACATATCACATGCACAATAATGTAGGTAGGAACTAATTTGCATGGATTAGCAGTAGAGGTGAAGGATGAAGAACAGCTGGGTAAGTTACAAGAAGACCCTGGCAAGGGAAGTAACATGCTAAATAAATGATGTTAGAATAGATACCTACATGTGATTCAATAACCAACATGCCCAAAGGGGAGTAAGGAAAACAAACACCCTGGGCAAGCAAAAAATATAAATATATGGGTGGTACAGACATCATGATTGATTGAAATGAGCTGGAAAAGGAAATATTAGAGAAGTACATAAGGGGAAGGTGTCGATCAGGAAGATAAGGGAGAAAGACCAGAAAAGTAAATACACTAAACAAAAATTAAGTATTATACACTGACTAAGAAAAGGAAGTTGGGAAATACAAAGAAAAAAGACAAAGAGGTTTAATGGAGCAAGAGTATAAAATAGAGAGGTGGGAGAGAAAAAGTGAAAAACCAGTTTTAGTGCAGGGTAGGTGCTGGACACTACACGCCAAAAGCATTAGTCATAGTTATGGCGAGAGTCAGGATTGAAAAAAGGGGCACACCAAATAAACAGATGAAAACTCTGTGGAATGAAAGGTAGAATTGTAAATATGTATATAGGTAAAGGAGAACACTTATTTAAAAGGGAAGGGAGAACAGATAAAAAAGTTATTTGTGTACTAATAAAGGAGAAAGGAAATAGGAAAAAAGTTAAGTGATGAAAAGAGAAAAAGGAATGGACAGAGAAGGAAAGGAAAGAGAATGGGATGGTTAAAAGATGAGAGAGAAAAGTAATGTTGAAGTGGGTGAAGTAAGAACGTGGTTAAAGCCTGGAACGTAAATGGGCTGGGAAATAAGACAGCAAAAGACAGAGAGAAAATATTAGCTCATTTGGGAAGAATACAGATATTAACAATATAGGAGACACATCTTGAGAAGGAAGAGCATAAAAAATTACAGAAAATAGGATATAATGAAATGACCAATTCCTGTTGAGGAAACAGGAAACAAAGGGGCATAATTACACTTTTAAAGAAGTTCTGTCCCCTGTTGATAGAAGGGAGAACAGAGTATAAAACAAGATGGTACATAGGTGTAAAAGGGAAAACAAAAGAAAACAAAGTTTTACTAATAGCAATATATATTACCACGTAAAGCACACATACAGGAAATAAGGAATATCTTGGCAGAGAGTGAGATTTCTGTAAGGGGGGTTACAATATGCATAGGAGACTGGAATATAATAGTTCAAAAAGAAGAAGCAGAAAGGGGACAAAGATGAGAAAAGTAACAAAGCAGGAGAGGTTTCTCAGAGATTTTTTACAGGCTGTTGGATAGAAGGATGTAAAACAGGAATGCTCAGGACGAGTGGTTGGAAGTTTGTATATGTACTATTCTACAAGATATAAAACCTGGTCAAGAATCAGTAGGGGATACATAACAAAAGACCACGAAGGCTGGGTAAGAGAAGTGAAGTCAGATCCAATACCATTATCAGACCATGCATTAATAGGACTAACAATAGGAAGGCAAACAGAAAGGGCATTAGAAAGACACTGGAGGATACAAAGAAATCTAATGGAAAGTGAAACAAGATAAAAAGAAATTGGCAGAGATAGTAAAGACAACACTAGAGAGGTATAAATAGAGGTGGAATGGGACAAAATAAAACAGTAAGTTAAGGAAAAAATTGTAAGAGTCCAGAAGGAAAAGGGAAAGTAAGTCAATCAAATAAATGAGCAGTTAAGAAATGAGTTAATACAGATACAAAGGGAAAAACAAGTTGTGAACAGAGCCCAAAGAGAGCAGGAATAGGGGATTAAAGAGATCATACAAGGATGGGAAGATGAGAAATTATGAAATAAAAAAATAGTGGTAGAACAACTCTACTTTAAAGCAAATCCCAAAGTGATGAAAAGATTAGTAAAAAGGTTAAGACAGCAAGAAGTATAGAAAGGGATTTATAAGCTAGGAGTTGGAATAAGAGATGGTAATAAAATCATATTAGAATAAATATCAGATGGGTTTAAGGTGTATTAGTAGAGGCTTTACAAATCAGAAGAGGAAATAGATGCTAATGATGGAAGGGAATGGCCAGAGATGAGAAAGCTGGAGGAATAAGAACAGAAAAAATTGGTGGAAAACATAAAGGATGAGACAGAGAAAGTATAGGGGAAGATGGAATAAGCAAAGTCTCCAGGCAGTGAGGGTATAACAACAGAATTTTGGGAGATGAATAAAAAAAATAATTCTAAAGAGATTGTTGATACTGTTTAATAGTATACAAAAAGATGAACAAATCCCTAAGCTGTGGAGGGAGGCAGTGAGTTCAGTAATTCCCAAAGAAAGGAAAGAACTGAAACAGCCAGCCTCATATACAGCAATATCAGTGCTTAATCCCAGTGTATAATGCTTTATCATGATACCTGCTGAAAGATTAGGGAAGATAGTACCAAGAATTATATATGGGGACCAGACAGGGTTTGTAGGGGGAAGAACGACAACAGACCCTAAGAGACCCTAATAAGAACCCTTCTGCTGATAAATGAGCACAGGAAACAGGGAACAAAATGCCTATAATATCACTAGATGCAGAAAAAGCATTCGACAGGGTGGGCTGGAGCTACCTATTGGAAACACTCAGAAAATGTGAATTCCCAGAAAAATGAATGAAGTTAATCAAGAGAATCCGTGAGGAGGCTCAAATCAGAGTAAAAATAAGAACTAGGTTATCAAATACAGTTACAATAGAAAGGGGCATGAGGCAGGGATGTCTGCTCTCCCTGCTACTATTTGCATTTTATGTAGAACCTCTTGCAGAAATAATATGTAGTAGCGATCTAGTGGGATTTAAATGGGGTATAAGGGACAAGAAGCTTTCATTAAAAGCAGACAATGTATTACTTACATTAATGAAACACAGAACAAATATAGAAAAAATTATGGGATGTTGTACAGAAATCTGGGAAAAGATCAGGATATAAAATAAATCAAGAAACAAATGTTTTAATGGTGAATAAAAAGATGGAGGAAGAAAAAAAATAGAAAGAATTATAGCAGAATGGATCAAGTAACTAGGAATAACACTTAGGGGACCAGCTGAAGAGACACTAAAAAGCACATATGAAAAAGAAGCATATTAAAAGCTGAAAGGGCAAATAGGAAAATGGAAAGTAATACATTTAGATACTGATCATAGAATACAGACACTGAAGACAAGGACAATCATTTTGTAAAATATTGAACAATAAATAAGCTTTAGAAACAGATAAAGCAGATAAACTGGGACTTTGTGTGGGATGGGAGAAAACTTAGAGTGACCTGGGAGAGAATAACAGAGATGACAGATAGATGGGGGTTAGATATACCAGATGTTAAGGAATGGCTACAGCAAGCCTGCTTGA
This sequence comes from Protopterus annectens, assembly GCF_019279795.1. Lineage (NCBI taxonomy): Eukaryota > Metazoa > Chordata > Ceratodontiformes > Protopteridae > Protopterus > Protopterus annectens. Next base: position 717,126,940 of record NC_056735.1, on the reverse strand, counting down.
TAACAATTATTTTAAGAATAACAGATGTTGAATATAAGGCAGATTGGAAGCACATAATAATAATACAGAGAAAAAGTAAACTCAGAGAATGTAAGGACATGAATGAAACACCAGTTGAAGAACTAGAAATGAAGGGGATAAAGAGAATAATGGCAAGAATTTAAATAATATGGTATGATGGAGGAGGTGAATGTAGAACAAAGAAAGAGAGAGCACAGGGAGCAGTAACATGCAGATAAGGAAGAAAGCAGGAAAAAGTCAAAAGAGTGAAAACATGGATAGAAATACAAGAGGAATGTCAGCTAGAGAATATAGTATAATTAAGCAATAATCTGTGACTGTGTATGGGTAAATCCTGATATACTCACACACAGTCACGGATTATTGCTGTTATACAATAACACTATTTAAGAATCAAATTGTTTACCTTTCAAAAATAATGTGCTTCTATAAGGACACTTTAGTCTCTTTCTGCATTGTCTTCTCTTTGCTGAGGTACTGCGCACCTGAATGGGACTTATGTTCCCATGCTTGCACAGTACGTCAGTGCAAAAGGAGAATTTTATTTTTTTTGCTATTTAATTTTATGAGGGACATCACAAAAAAATGTGGAAAATCAGGTACTTTGTGTTTCTTTAGTTTTGCAGAAAATACCCAAGTTTTCTCATACATTGGTGTGTCCACAGTATAGAATGCTGTTATCCAGCATATATTAACAGAAAGTCTGGCCACTCATTGGTACTTCAGCAACTGAACTTTTTTTTACTGGTATATGACTGCTTTACAATGGGCATGCTGATTGGGCTTTCCAACTGGTGTGTTTGTTTTTGAATACTAATGATTCTATATTGTATAATATAGTATAATTATGGATGACAGTAGATGATAATCTTAAATTTGACCTGCATATACAAAACTGCATAAAAAAACTCACCCAAAAACTGGGGATGATTTACAGGGCCAAAAACATTCTTAACAACACATCTACAACTATACTTACCTCCTCCCGTCACTACTTTATTTTGCTCCCATCCTTACTAACCTTCAGGCATTACAAAAATCAAAACTTGAACAATGCTATAATAAAGTGGCTAAATTTGCAGCAAATACCCATCAGGACCCACAACTGTATAGCACTAAAAAGCCTAAACTGGTGAGAACCAAGTCCAGAATTTTATCTCCCCTTGTGGGGATGAGACGAGCTGGTTTCATGAGTTAGAACTGATGAAGTCATGACTTCATTCCAGCAGAGTGGAGAACTGCCATTTTCATCCCCTTGCACAAAGGTGGTGACACTACTGACCCTGGAAACTTTCACTCCATTAGCTTAGCAAGTCTGCTGTGTAAAGCCATGGAGTGTATTATTATGGCGCTCATAAACAAGGACATAGGCAATCTCCAAGCACTTGACCACACCCAATTTGGATTCGTCAAGAGCAGATCTTGCCTGTTGAACCTGGTTGACTTCTTTGAGACTGTCACCAAGGCTCTAGATGAGGGAAAGTTAGTACATACAGCTTACCTTGACTTGGCCAAGGCCTTTGACACAATCCCTCACTCTGGCATCATCAAAAAGCTAACACAACTTGGCATAAATCCCTACCTCATCAGGTGGGTGGCCAATTGGCTCACTGATAGGATCCACAAGGTCAAAATAGGTGCCTCCACCTCCAACAGCAGACCTGTCACTAGTGGTGTTCCCCAGGGATCTGTTCTGGGACACCTACTGTTTGGCATCTACTTCTCAGAGGTCCACGCAAAGACAAAAGGCCTATGGCTGACCAAATTTGTGGATGACTGTAAGTTGGGTGCTGTTACTGACTCCCCAAATGATGTTAACATACTGCAAAAGGGTCTCACAGCAACAAATGGCTGATGCCAAAGTCATGGCCTTAAGTTAAATGCAAAAAAATGTATTATCATACCATTCGGCAAAAACACAGCCTCCTACTGATTACCACAACAGCAACAACCCCCTAAAAACACAACCTGTGGTGAGAGACCTGGATACTCAGGTTGATAACAATCTCACATCCAACCACCATGTAGTGGCAGTGGTCAGAAAAGCCTTTTACTCGGTTCATCTCATAAGTAAAAGTATTGCATCCAGAAAAAAGGAGATTATTACCTGTCTGTACTCCTCCCTCATTAGGCCAACAATTGATTATAACACCCCATTTGGTATGTATCTCTCCAAACACCTGTGCCAACTGGAAAGGCCACAGAAATATCTCACAAAGAGAATCCATGGCCTCCAACACCTGTCCTATGTGAACAGGCTCAAATCACTATCACTCTACTCAGTATCAATACAGATTGCTCAGAGGTGATCTGTGTCTCGTCTACAAGGCAATATCGGACCCTACCCTACTACAGATGCTCCATATCTGTAAGTGTAACTCCTCATGCATTACCCACTCGAAAGGCCTAAATCTAGTATGCAACATCAACAAAACCTGCTGGAGAGATAGATTTGTCTCCCCGAGGCTGCCCCATCTCTGGAATAGACTTCCCATACATGTCAAACAGAGTACCTTGCTAACCCTCTTCATGCGCAACCTTGATGAGTGGATGGGAAACCAAACATTTGTCCCAGGGGTTCCACCTGTGTCCCTCATTGACAGGTGCAATAGGTGTTGTTTCATTTTTGGGGATAAACTCTTGGCTAGGCTTGTAAGGGCTCCAGAGCTATTAGCCTAGTAATATCCTATGATTCTATGAACTGTTTCCATCAACTAACATATATACAGTTTATTGACATCTATAAAATTATCTAGCATCCATCTGCTTGTCCAGCACTAAATGCCATTCTACACAACTATGTTCCCAGTCAGTCATTATGATCCAGTGGCCAAAAACTATTCTCTGTCCACAAACCTGTCAAATCTGCTGGGCATGGTCTATACTCATACCATGTTGCTAAGGCCTAGAACTCCTTAACTGTTTCCATCAGGTCAGTACTCTTCCTCCAGTCCTTTAAAACCATTTTGAAAGACTTCCTAACCAAAATCTGTTTCTGTTCTTGCTCAACGCCAGGATAAACTATATCCCTAAATATGAGTAAGTACCTTTTCATACCTTACACCTCCTTACTCTCCGTTCTTCACTCACTTCCTTACTTTCATTTCTCTCTTTCTAAATATGTCACAACTCACTTCGTATTACAGTCCATGTTTGTATTATACTATCTTACCTTTAATTTCTCTACAGAGTGACTAAAATTTCTCTAAATATTAAATCAATGTCATATAAATTGTATCTATTCTTAACTAGTGTCTTCAAATTATGTCTAATTTGTATAATTAATCAAACTGTAGATGTTTTTCTATTACTTTTGAATATTGTAAAATTATTGTTCTTAAAATATTTTTGTAATACTTTGGAGCTTTTCTCCCCAGGCCTTTGCCTGTCCACCTTCAACCCACAAACATTTTCAGATTGCCTAAAACTAACTGACTGGACACCTTTAAGAACTGTGCCTTTTGACAACACCATCAACTACTTTAATGAAACTTTTCTGTACCTACTCAATAACCTTGCTCCTCTCAGGACCAAAAGAGTTAAAGCTATGACTTCTCCCTGGCTATTCAAGGAAACTAAACAGATCATGCTGCTAAGAGACAAAAAGTGGAAACAATACCAGAGAAATAAGCAACCTAATACCCTACTAAAATTTAAACAACTTCGCAACTCCATAAATAAACTATTAACCAGAAACTGCAAAACATATTACTCTAAGCTTTGATCTGAACAGGCTAACAACTCTAGAAAATTCTGGAATACTGTCTCCTCCCTCCTTCACCCCAGCAGTAAAGACACCCTATGCCCAAACCCTAACTGCTCTGATCAAGAAACAGCCTTTCTATTTAACACCTTCTTTGCGGAGCATATAGCCAAATGTACTGCCAGCTTTCCCAGCTCCCCTCCAATATCCCCCCTCCCCATACCTTCCCCTCTGATCTCAAAACACATACCCCTTCCTTAAGCCTCAATCCTGCGCCCACACACATAATAAAAAAACTCCTCCGATTGAAACCATGCTCCAGTGCACCAGATAATTTACCTGCATCCTTCCTCAAACTATATGCCAACAGCATAGCCTTCCCTATCTCCATCATAATTTATTAGGTCCATCTAATAATCTTATGTTCCCTCACTTGGAGGCAAGCATTCATCATCCCACTCCATAAAGGTGGCAAAAACACTGACACCACTAATTTCCATCCTATTGCCATACTTTCCCCTCTCAAAAGTCCTGGAAAAATGTATTCACTCACAACTGATGCCTTATCTAACACAAAACAACCTCCTAACCCCCACACAACATGGATTCTGTCCTGGCCACAGCACAATCACTGCACTCCTCTCCTTCCTCAAGTCCATTAACCATGCTCATGACCCCGGCAGAATCATATCAACCCTGTTCCTAGACCTTTCCAAAGCCTTCAATACCATCTCCCACCCTATATTCCTATCACAACTCTCCTCCCTCAATTTCTCCCCTTGCACCATAGATTGGTTTACCAGCTACCTCTCCAAAAGACAACAAGCTGTTAAATGGAAACATTCCAGCTCTTCCTTTCTATACACTCCTACTAAGGTACCCCAAGGTTCTGTCCTTGGCCCCTTACTTTTTGATATAATCATCAACAACTTTCACCACTACATCTCCAATTCTACACTAATCCAATATGCAGACGATTCAACAATCATCTGCTCAGCTGACATCCCTTCTGACCTTCTGCAGATGACACAGTCAGCTTTCTCAAATACTGAAACCTGGATGCAAAACAACCACCTAGCCCTTAATGCCAATAAAACCAAATTAATGATTTTCCCCATCTAAACACTTCCCCATTGATAAAAACTCCTTCAAGATTATAAATCAGAATAACACCCCATTGAAATTTCCATCACACCAAACTGCTCAGCGTCATTTTTGACGAACATCTAAAATTCGATATCTGCATCCAAACCAACATAAAAAAAAACATTTAAAAAAACACCAAAAGTTAGGCCTCCTATATAGGCATAACCATTATCTCAACCCTTCCACCAGAAAGACCCTTGCCTCCACATAACTTCACCCCTCCCTAATGTATGGTGCTACTCTGTTTTTGAATCTTCAACTTGGCCTTCAAGCTACAATAAAATCTGCAAATTTGGCACCAACTCTAGGAACTTATCCCATCACTGCATCTCCGTCCACTCACTGCAATGGCTTGAGCTTCCCAACTATCTGAACCTCCTTAAACTCACCACTGCCCATAAGCTCATATTTAACCCATCATCCTGTTCCTCTCTATCCACCTCCTTAACCCCCTATATTTCTAATCACTCACTTAGGTCAGAAAATCAGAACCTGCTCAAAATCTGCAAACCTTTATGGCCACCTGGACACTCTCTGCTATCCCACTCCTTAGCTAAACTATGGAACTCCCTTCCTGCCTCCCTTAGAAATACTCATAACCACTCTAACTTTAAATCCCTCCTCCACTGCTACCTATCTTCAAAGTGGGAATAGCCTTGCTCCTTCCCCACATAGGATCCTCCTGTATCAAAAGCCACCTTCTAACTCTGTGCATCATCTCTGGACTCACATCATTTGCCCTCCTACTCCTCCTTAACCTCCAGATTTTGTTAATAGTTTATTTCCAACAATTTCTTATCCTCAATTGTAATTCACTGTTAATGACCCTTAGACTGTTCTGTTACTAGATTTTTACTACTATTATTGTGGAATGTAAAAATTAAATTGTAATTCACTGTCAAGGACTCTTAGACTGTACAGTTGCTAGATTTTATTATTGTAGAATGTATCATTTTTTTACTGTAGAATGCTCCATAAAGCTGTATGACTTCTTTGCTTTGTATGTGTATATGCTAATATATTTGTCATTGTTACTGGAGCTTTTCTCTCTGGGTTTCCGCTGAAAACAGGCTCTTTTTAGACCCAGTGGACTTCCCTGGTCATCAAGATGAAATAAATAAATAAATAGGGTCTAGGAGGTAAGAAGGAAAATGAATGAGGGGGCATTAAGGATTGATAGACATTGGGTGAGACAAGGAAGGAATGCTGCAAGAATGCATTAAAAATGAATATTGTAGAGAGGGACACACAAGGGACCACACTGGATGAGAAATTGGCAGAAAGGACACATCTACAAAGATGTATAACTGAGACTAGGAAATTCTGAATATTTGCATGCAAATGCTTTTAGAAATAATTTATTACACAACTAGATTAGCTAAAACATTTGCAGGAGTAAATTGAATCTGCTGGAGATGTAGAAGAGGAGGAGGAACTTGGAGTCATACCTGCTGCTACTGTGAAAAACTGAGAGAGTATCAAAATAATAAAAAAGACAAACTCTGAGGAAAAGCAGGGTAGGAGACAAGCCATTAACAAAAGAAGCTATTCCTGGTAATGTGTTTGAAAGGCATACCAAAAGATAGGAATACAATGGTAAGATTACTAATGGCAATAGGAAAAAAGCCATTAACTTGAAAATGGAAGAAAAATAAAAGACCAAGAGAGGGAGAAGTAGAAAAAATAATGGAAAATCTGAGGATGGTAGAGGGTAGAGAGGTAAAAGGGAAGAGAGCTGATAAATATTGGAAAATATGGGAAGGTTAAATGAGAATGGGACTTAATGAGAGCAAGAGTTAAAAAGACACAAAGCTAGAGAGAGAGAAGAGACATGAAGGGATGATAAATTTGCAAACAGTTAACCCTCCAATGAAAGAGAGTTGGAGGAGGAATAAAAGTTAGAATAATAAGGTTAGATGAAATTAAATGATGGACAGTTGTCAAAATAACAAAAACAAATGTCACTAATTGTAAAAAACATGAATGAGAGCTATTTGAATATTAAGAATAATGAAAAATTGAAGATAAATATATTTATTGGCTTGTTAGTTGCAATAAAGTAAGGCATGAAGAAAAGACATGATATAATATAACTGCTAGATGGAATGTATAAAAAAAGATAAATTAAAGGATCAACCACCAGTCTCAGCAGAGAATTGAAATGTATCATGCATGTAGAATGCATCGCATATAACTGGATGTTGTGAATTAAATAGAATTTTAACAAAAAAAACACTTCCTTAGTTACAGTCATTTTCTCTCCCAATATTTCTGACAGAATACTCTGAGGTTTTAAAATCCACAAACTCACTATACTCCTAACAACATGTTACCAGTTACCACTCCCTTTACTATTACACATTCACCATTCACTATCTACCTGAGGAACAATTCTTTGAAGACTGCTTGGGGTCTAAAAATTCCTATACAAACACTTCCATGAAAAATCTTAAATCTTCTGAAGTTTGAATACTTGAGAGCCATGCAAATGTCCTTCCATTGTTCCTTTGTAAATTGCTTTTCCCCTCTCTCTTCCCAATCGTTTCTAACTTCCTTTGTTTGATTCTTATAATCATCATACAATAATTTATTATGCCTTACTAATTATCATCTTTTAACAGCAGCTTACGCTCTAGACTTGACTAAAAGCTCTACCTATCCCTTTCTATTTGACTATACCCTGATATCAGTCTCTGGTAGGGAAGGCAATCTCTGTCTTGCAGTCCATACTTCTATTTGGCCTCAACTCACTGTATTACCCTCCCTTCTCTAGATATCTGAGTTCCTTTGTCAGTTTTCTTCAGTAAATTCCAGCCCCCTCTCACCTGTTTTCTGTACCTCTCCTTGCAGTCATCCCTATTGGTAAAATCTCCTTTCTCCATTCCCATTTCGACTTAGTTTTCAGAATAATTTCTGTGACTTTATGAATATAATATTCTGTATGGTTGTTGCTGTTCTCCTTAAGGATCTACAACCAAAATCATATTATTGCCTTATTTCTTAAAATCTCCCTGCACACACACTTCATGATCATCCCTTACCACTTTGATTTACAACTTTCTGCTTGTATTTCGTATATGACTCATATGCCTAAAATACCCATATAAATCAGGTAATCCTAAACCACCTTCTTCTATGAGGAGGACCAACGTATCCCACTTAGGTTCATAGGTTCATAGGTTCATACTAGGCTATCTGCCCTGGGGAAATGATAAGCCTAGCCCGATTCTGTATGGCTTACGCCACCCCTTGATTTGAGTATACTGTGCCCTTTTTAAGGTTTAGTTTATTGTGCCTCTGTCTAATAGTGACACGGGAATAATCCCTGGGACAAACCTACGATCCCCCATCCACCTATTGAGATTCTTCTTGAAGAGATTCAGTGAGGTGCTCTGCCTCACATGAACTGGAATTCTATTCCAGAGTGAAGGGAGCCTCTGGGTTATGAAGCTGTCCCTCCAGCAAGTTCTATTTATTTCTGTGCTGAGGTTCAAGTCCCTCGAGCGTGTGGCTCTAAGGGATTTAGATTTACTGAGGTGGAGCATGTCCATTAATTCTGGATTTGACATAGCTTTGTATGTCAGGCATAGATCGCCTCGAAGTAGGCGGTATGCAACTGAGTAGAGCTGGAGTTTTTTTAACCGAGCAGCATATGGCATCTGTTTGAGACCCTTGATCCTCTTGGTGAGATACTTTTGGGGTCTTTCTAATTGCTGCAGCTGTCGGGTGAGGTACATCCCAAAAGGGGCATTGTATTCTATGATGGGCCTGATGAGGGATGAATAAAGGGGCACGATTACCTCTCTTGATCTAGATGTGAAACCCTTCGTGATGAGGTGGGCTATGTAGAAGGTCTTTCTAGCCACTTTGGTAATGTGATTTTCAAAGGAGAGATTGCTATCAACTTGGGTCCCCAGGTCCCTAATAACTTTGTCTGTACATAATGGGTTTCCGCCTATGTGGTAATTTGTGGGCACATTGTTTTTGCCAAAGGGTATGACTATACATTTTTTGGCATTTAGCTTTAAACCATGGCACTGGCACCAGTTATCTGTCTCTGTGAGACCTTTTTGAAGGATGTTTGTGTCAGCTGGAGAGTTGATTATGGCACCCAGTTTGCAGTCGTCTGCGAACTTGGTGAGCCATAGTCCTCCCACGTTTGCCTGTACCTCAGAAAAGTATATACCGAACAAGAGTGGTCCCAGGACAGAACCCTGTGGGACGCCACTTGTGACCGGTTTCGAGTCGGACATGGCTCCAGCAACTCTCACTCTGTGGGTTCTGTCTTTGAGCCAGTTTGTGACCCATCTTGTGACATAGGGGTTTATATTTAAGCTGGATAGCTTATCTATGATGCCCGAGTGGGGTATTGTGTCAAATGCCTTTGCAAGGTCCAGATAGGCTGTGTGGACTACCTTCCCTTCATCTATGGCTTTGTTGACTGTTTCCAAGAAGTCAACCAGGTTCAAAAGGCAGGATCTGCCCTTGACAAAGCCGAACTGGGTAGGATCTAGTGTCTGTAGGTCCCCAATGTCTTTGTTTATGAGCTCCATGATGATCCTCTCCATAGCCTTGCAGACTAAGCTAGTCAGGCTTATGGGGCGATAGTTTCCAGGGTCCGTAGAGGCTCCACCTTTGTGGAGTGGGACCACTGTTGCTGTACGCCATTCTGTGGGCACATATCCTGTAGTGAGGCTGAGATTGTATAGCTGTTTTATTTGAGGGATTAGTTCCTCTTGGAGTTCATGTAGGACACAACCTGGGACACCATCTGGTCCCATGGAAGCAGTGTTTTTTGCTTTGGAGAGGGCAGCCTTCACCTGAGCATCAGAGATGCTTGGGAGGCAGCCCTCTGCCGGGATAGATACTTGCTCTTTTGGGGGGGAGGGGGGGGAGAAGTTTGCACTGAACCTGTCTGCCAGGATATTGGCGATGTCTGCGGGTTCAGTGTATTTTTTGTCATTTAGAATCAATTCAGAACAAGTCTGGGAGTTGCATCCCAGGTTTCTAACATAGCTGAAAAAAGCCTTATAATTGTCTTTGGTGTCCTGTGCAATTTTTCACCCGAAGCTGGCCTTGGAGGATTTTATGAGGGATCGTAATTTTTTGCTAGTACTGATCAGAGATGCCTTCCCTATTAGGGATTTTGCTCTATCATGTAGTAGCTTCCTCCTTCTGTTGTACAGTTTATTTATGGCAGGGGTCCACCAGACTGGACGCCTGCCTTTGGATGATTGGGTCTTGGTTTTGTTTGGGATAGCATGATCCATGCATTCCTGGAGATGTCCGTAGAATGCGTTTATATAGGATTCTGCAGTTTGGGCCATAGTTTCCACTGGCCCTGGGGCCTTGAGGGATTCCACTTCGGTTTTGAGAAATGAGAAGTTCGCTTTTGAGAAGTTTTTCACTGTGTTTTTTTGGGCTGGGGGTGGGGTCGGGATGTGGACATCCAGTGAAATTAATTTATGGTCTGATCTTACCAATGACGGATATACTTCTGGTGTGGAGCATAGAGTCCCCATGTTGGTAATGATCAGGTCTAGTATGTTGTCTCCTCTTGTGGGAGTGGTGACTAGTTGTTCCATAGCATTTGAGTTTATAATTTCCAGGAACCTTTGGGCTAAGGTGCTGGAGCTTGAGTAGTGCTCCCAGTCAATGTTTGGGTAGTTGAAGTCACCCAATATAATGGTGTTCGGAGAGATCTTCATGTTCTCCAATGTTTTCAGGAAAGCCGAGTGGGATTCCTGACTTTGAGAGGGTGGTCTGTAGGATGCTATAAACTGAAAAGCAGTCTTGCCCACTGTTAGTTGCACATGGATGGTCTCCGATACTGCGGCAATGCCACTAACCTGGAGGTGTGGATATCCTTGATAAATATGGTAACTCCCCTCCTTTTGTGGTCCGTCCAGGTTTTGGGGCGAAAAGCATGATATGAGGTATAGCCTGGTAGTGCTGGGGTGCTCTCTGGAGCCTTGAACCAGGTTTCTGTCACTGCACAGATATCGATGTTCTCCATACTGAGGAGAGCTTCGAAAAGTGCATCTTGAGGTTAAGACTTCTGGCATTTAGCAGCATTACCCTTAGTTTCTTGTTCCTTGTGCTGTCTATGGGGGTGGGTTTGACTTTTGAGCCTTGCCTAAAAAGGCACTATGAGGGTGGCAAGAGCCTTTGCCAATATCCGAAAGCCCAGTGGTGACAGGTGCAAGCCGTCCCTAGCAAAGCAACGTGGCTTGTCGAGCATGTCATCCCAGGCTGACAGACACTGGATCCCCTTTGAATGACACCAAAATTTTAGCCAATTGTTAAAATCGATCATTTTGTCTTTGTACTGTGGCATCATTCTAGGTGAGGGTAAGATGCTGCTCAAGGTCAGGGTCATACCAGCCTGGGCTACATGATCAGAGAGCTCCTCTATGTCTCTTTTCATGTAGTCCAGGGAGGTACGTCTCAGGTCATTCACACCAGCATGTACAATGACCGGGTCATATTTGTATTTGCTTTGGAGTGACCTGAGTGCTTGCGTTATGTGGTGGATCCTAGCACCCGACAGGCAGCTCACTGTGACCTTCTCTTTATTCAGCCTGGTGAGCGGGACGTCAGTGTGTCTGACAACAGAGTCACCTATTACAAGAGTATCAGGTGTGTTATTCAGCCTTAAGGGCTGTGGCTGCTTTGGCACACTGACTTTGTGGGTTATGTGTTGTGCGTGTTTTCTTTTGAGGTGGCGTTTGCTTGGATGTCTGCTTTGGAGGTCTCTGTTGCTTAGGTAGATTTTTATTTAGAGCCTCCGAGTATGTTTTTGTGTATTTATGTGTTTGGTTCGCTGATGTGGTGGGACTATGTGATACTGGAATTGTGTTGTGTGAGGTTACCTTCTCCTCCTGACTGGTTACACCAGTTTTGAGATGAGAGAGCTCAGCCTCCAGTTTGGCTAAATAGTTGCATCTCTCACATATATTTGAACCTGTTTGGAGGAGGAGAGGGTTGTCCGTGTACATGAGACAGTTGTAACATTGCCTCAAAATTCCCAGATTCACCAGCTGGACTGGAGAGGAAACCATTGACTGACCTTTGGACATGCTAGAGTAATATAGGGAAACTGAATTTAAGACGGACCAATAGAGGACAGGGTAATCGTAGAGAGTATAAGAGTAAGTAGTGCTTATGGTTTAATAGTGCTAACTTGTAGGACTACTTAATTGGACCAGTGAAGGGCCTTAGAATGAGAATATGGTGTTTAAATTGAGAGATAGAGCAGTTCTAAGGGAAAAAGTGAAGAGCAGACTTTGTGGAGCCAGGAATAGTTTAAACCCAATTAGGTGGCGCTGCCCGCTGTTGTGCTAAGCTCAAAAACTCGCAAAACCGCGCAAAGGAGGGTTTTAAGAGAGGAAGATGAAGGAGTTTTGGAATTGACCCAAAATGGCCAATAAAACTACAGTTTCAAGTCAGTAACCAATCCCACAGGGGCAGGCAGGCTGCTCAATGTTTTTCACTGCCACTGATCAACAGAGAGACATCCCTTTAGCCCAAGCAAAAAATGGCCTCACAGAAACTTACAAACAGTTCAAGAAAAGCAAGCCTGTAACTGAACTTTTTTAAATCTCAGAAAAGTGGGAAAAAAGCAAGATTTTTTTTGTTTTTGTTTTTTCAGAGATAGCAGAGGTTCACAAGTATCAACAAGTTATAACAGTGCAGTAAATGACCCCACACAAGAGTGCTAGGCCAAAGACAGATAAAATGCAAGTTTTGAGAAAAAAACGATTTTAAAAATAAGTGCAAAGAGGAAATTCAGTAAACAGCTCTAGGTTGTGCTCTAAATACAGTTACTAATGCAGAAATCAAGTTTAACAAGCCAGAAAATGCTCAAAATAGGCGGCTATGCAGAAAAACTTAGCAAATAAACAGAGGAAAAATACTTAAAATCTCAAAAGTGGCTCCTTTCTTCTCTCAGCGTTTTCTCCTCTTGGTTGGTGCTTCACCAACAGCCAACAAGCCTGAAAAGATGCCAAAACCATGAGGCAACCAGGTTTTAAGAGCGGAAGATGAAGGAGTTTTGGAATTGACCCAAAATGGCCAATAAAACTACAGTTTCAAGTCAGTAACCACTCCCACAGGGGCAGGCAGGCTGTTCAATGTTTTTCACTGCCACTGATCAACAGAGAGACTTCCCTTTAGCCCAAGCAAAAAATGGCCTCACAGAAACTTACAAACAGTTCAAGAACAGCAAGCCTGTAACTGAACTTTTTTAAATCTCAGAAAAAAGGGAAAAAGGCAAGATTTTTTTTGTTTTTTTGTTTTTTCAGAGATAGCAGAGGTTCACAAGTATCAACAAGTTATAACAGTGCAGTAAATGACCCCACACAAGAGTGCTAGGCCAAAGACAGATAAAATGCAAGTTTTGAGAAAAAAAGATTTTAAAAATAAGTGCAAAGAGGAAATTCAGTAAACAGCTCTAGGTTGTGCTCCAAATACAGTTACTAATGCAGAAATCAAGTTTAACAAGCCAGAAAATGCTCAAAATAGGTGGCTATGCAGAAAAACTTAGCAAATAAACAGAGGAAAAATACTTAAAATCTCAAAAGTGGGTCCTTTCTTCTCTCAGCGTTTTCTCCTCTTGGTGGGTGCTTCACCAACAGCCAACAAGCCTGAAAAGATACCAAAACCACGAGGCAACCAGGTTTTAAGAGAGGAATATGAAGGAGTTTTGGAATTGACCCAAAATGGCCAATAAAACTACAGTTTCAAGTCAGTAACCAATCCCACAGGGGCAGGCAGGCTGCTCAATGTTTTTCACTGCCACTGATCAACAGAGAGACTTCCCTTTAGCCCAAGCAAAAAATGGCCTCACAGAAACTTACAAACAGTTCAAGAACAGCAAGCCTGTAACTGAACTTTTTTAAATCTCAGAAAAGTGGGAAAAAAGCAAGATTTTTTTTGTTTTTTTTGTTTTTTTCAGAGATAGCAGAGGTTCACAAGTATCAACAAGTTATAACAGTGCAGTAAATGATCCCACACAAGAGTGCTAGGCCAAAGACAGATAAAATGCAAGTTTTGAGAAAAAAACGATTTTAAAAATAAGTGCAAACAGGAAATTCAGTAACTCTCTTGCCTTCTTTCCCTCTCAAATAAATTCCTTTAACTCTTTATTAATCATTGCCAGCAACTTCTCTGTTTTATAAAAATATGCCTCACCTGTATATAAAACTATAGGGACTAAAAGCATTTTCACTGCTTGTAATTTACTATCTATATCTATAAACAAAATCTTCCAGTTTCTCAGTTTTTCAATTATTTTTTGTTTAGTCTCTTCCCTACGTAGCCTTAGCTACCATAACAGAAGTCTTTTTAATCCATATACCTAAATATTTCTTATTGTGTTACCATAAATATGGTTATTACTGAACAAATTCATGTTTAGGTACATAATTTACTGCTATAGCTTTTGTTTTATTTTCATTAATTTTATACCACCCAAAAGACTTGAAACAGTCTCAAAATGTTTTACAGTACCAAAATACTCTTTTCTTAATTTATCAAGAAGAAAATAATGTAATCTGCACATAAAGCCAACGTTTCTTGATTACCATACCAACTATATCCATGCATTTCTGAGTCCCTTGTTTTCTTTGCAAATGGCTCTAAATATAAAGCAAGCAACAAAAGAGAAAGAAGACACCCCTGCCTAGTTCCTTTGTCCAAACACAGCTTATCAGAGAGGAATCCTCCCACCTTAATCCTTGCCTAGGATGCTTTATGTATTTTCCTAATCAACCTTATTATTGTATCAGGGAATGTAAATGCTTCTATTGCCCTACTCATAATTTCCCAATTTACTCTATCAAATGCATTCTCTGCATCAAGACCCACAAACAACAGTGGTGTTTTTTTATATTCTGCTTCCCTCTGGATCATAATTGTTCTATTAATTAATGTTGTCAAATGTTTGCCTCCCCTCCACAAAATCACATTGATCCTTATTTCTGAATTTTGGAAACACCTTTCCCATTCTCTTAGCTAGTATAGACATAAACACTTTACACTCATGGTTTAAAATTGAAATGCATCTATATAAAGCTAGGTTTGATATGTCTTTACCCTGTTTGGGTATTAAACCACCACAGCTTTCTTCCAAGATGTTGGTGCTTCCCTTCCTTTTAAAATGCTAGTAAACAAAACCTTCCAAACATTATCATTTTCTTCCCTCCTAACTTCAAACTCCAGCAGGAATACAATTTTACATGGAGACTTCCTTGTAGATTGACTATACCTCACTGTTTTTACCACATCTCCTCCTTTCCTAATAATCACTTATTGAACCTCATCTTCTTCTAACCTTAGGATAATTAAGTATTCCATAAATATTTCCATTTGTGATTTTTGTTAGTTTCCACAATTCTCTGCTTTATACAAATTTTCATAAAAAATTAAATATCTCTAATACTTCTATTAGATCTCTGGTTATTTTGCTTGCCATAGGCTCCCCAAGTTTAGTGACAACCATTTATACTTTCTATTATTTAAGTCATTGTGCTAAAATTTCTGCTTTCTGGAGTTGTTATAAAAATAGTTGCTTAACTCATTGCTTCCTATAAGAGTATAGCTGTAAAGAAGGCTGAGTTCCCGTGTATTCTGTAAGAACATACTCACCTTTATAGAAGATTTCCCTGTACTACTGAAACAAATATATTCATCACTGTTTTCAGAATCTAATTTTTTTGCATCCTGGTAGGCACATAAATCTAAGGCAGCAAGGTGACATCTACAAGTTGACATGATTTGCTAATCATGATAGTGAAATCTTCAGCATGGGATGCGTAGGGATGGAGTTATTAAGGAGTGTTTGCAAAAAGTTATGAAAAAAGGATATATTTCCATGTTTACATTAATAGTGCAAAACAGAGTGTGATACTGCCTTGTTGAGGATGGTGTATTCATGCAGTGGGTGTTATTAAAAATATCATTAAGTGTGCAATTTGAAGACATTCTGAGATATAAATGTTCTTTTGGCAAGGTAGTTATGATTATTATCTATATTTTGATGACTGCATTAATTTTATGCAAACTGTGTGACTTACAGGTAAACAAATAGTGCCATCTTATACAAAGCATTCTTCTTCTTCTTTCGGCTTTTCCCAGTTAGGGGTTGCCACAGTGGATCACCTGTCTGCTCATGATTGGCAGTGGAGTTCTACGGTGTCGAGTTGCCAGCTCGGCACCCAACCTTCAACAGAAGGCACACACACGCGCACATTCACGCCTAGGGCCAATTTAGAGTGTCCAATCCACCTACAGCATGTCTTCATTAAGACACACAATGTTGCCACTAATACTTGCAATTTAACACAAATGATTTTGTAGAGTAATATTGCTGTGACATTATTATATTCATAATTTGCATAGATTGAAATATCAAAAAGAGCATGCTATTTCCTGTTGTCACACATCACTGCCATTGGAAAGCTCTTGAATACATGAACAATTCTGTCACTGATAATCTTGGATCTATCTTGCACACTTACAGAGACATAACACTTTGACTATAACACTAGTATTTTTTGGTAAACAAAATACATTTTTTCTTTCATAGATTTAAGATATAAGATCAGAATCTACAGACAGACCTCTATATTAAGACCAGTGTATAGCCCATTGTCTACCAAAGATCTAACATATTCTTTTGTAACTCATATCATTTATCAGATATTATCAATCTAATGAAGTGTATTTTCAGAATAGGATTTTGGAGAAAAGCTCTCAGGAAGCAAGTGGTTTCCTGTCTTAGAAGATCTCAGGAAGTAAAGATATTAACTAGCCTCCTGGTTTTCATGATCAAATGAGTTAACAGCAATCTTTCTAAACTCATGCATATTATCTAAATATTCTCCTATTTTCCCTTTAACAGTACAATTGTTCCTCTTATTATTCTGAGACTTTCTCTTTATTCTGTAATACTTTAATGTTTGTCAATCCTCTAAATAATTTCTATTACTTCTTAACTACGTGTCTTTCTGTTTTACCTCCACCCTATTTTTAAACTCCATTTTCATTTTATCCAACTCACTAGCTATCCCTTCTGAAGAAATTTCTAGATTCTCTAATATCCAATCTCCACTTCTCATTCCTTACATTCTTCTCTTTTCAGCAAGTAAGTAGGAAAGCACTAGTGTCTCATTCTGTTTTATTATCCTATATTTTTATCTTATTTTTATTGGTGAATGATCTGAAATAGTTATTGGGTGTGTGTTGAAGCTTTCAATTAAATGCACATGCTCCCGTGAAATACAATTTCTAACCGGTCTAGCCCAATTATTGTAACTCAAGGAATAATATGTAAATTCTGTCTTGTGTTCCTACTACTGAATTTACATAGGATCATAGGCTCATAGGTTACTAGGCTATCGACCTAGAGGTCATTTCAAGCCTAGCCATTTCATCCCAATGTAATATCATAGATACTCTATTCAATATCTAAATTTGTATTTAGTAGTGACTGCCCATGTCCATGAGGGCTTTGGGTGCTATCTCCTGTAAGAATTTACAGTGGCCCATCCACTTGTACAGGTTCCTTTTAAACAATGTCATAGAGGTGGTCTGCTTTACATGAACTATCAGCCTTTTCCAAAGATGCAACAGTCGCTGGGAGACAAATCTGTCCCTCCAGCATGTTCTATTCAAGTCGCAGGCCATATTTAGGTCCCCTGGAATGGTTAGCTCTAGTCCTGTTTGATTTATGGATGTGCAGCAAATTCATTGGGTTTGGGTTGGAGATTGCTCTGTAAGCCAGGCATAAGTCTCTCCTAAGAAGTCTATATGATACTGAGCATATTTAAGGGGACTTTAGTTGGTCTGTGTAAGGCATGTGCTGGAGTCCCTTGATCTTCTTAGTTAGAAATCTCTGAGGTCTCTCCAATTGCTGCAGGTGCTTTGCATGGTACATGCCGAAAGGGGAATTATACTCAATTATGGGCCTGATTAGTGATGAGTACAGAGGGGTTATAACCTTCTTTGCTCTAGAGGCAATACCTTTGCTAATCAAGTGTGCTATATAGAAAGCCTTCCTTCCTACAGTAGACACATGGTGGCCAACGTTAAGGTCGCAGTCTACTTGTGATCCCAGATCTCCTACCACTTTGTAGGTACATAGGGTATTGCTGTTAATTTGATTGTGTGAAAGGACATTGTTTTTGCCGAAGGGAATGATGATGCATTTCTTTTTAGTTTAAGACCGTGACTAAGACACCAGTCATTGGTCTGCATAAGACCCTCCTGGAGTATACTGACATTATTTGGGGATTCAATAATTACTTACACCCAGTTTGCAGTCGTCTGCAAACTTGGTCAACCACAGTCCCTTAGTTTTGTCCTGAACTTCTCAGAAGTATATACCAAACAGTAAGGACTCAGCACTGACCCTTGTGGCACCCCGCTGGTGACAGGTATGTTGGCTGATCTGGAGTCACCCCCTTTGATAGTGTGTGACTGGTTTGTGAGCCAGCTGGCAACCCATTTTACAACAAAGGGGTTTACATTCAGTTTACTAAGTTTATCGGTAATGCCTGAGTGTGGGATTGTGTCAAATGCCTATGCTAAGGCCAAGTTGAGGTATGCTGTGTGCACAGATTTGCTTTCGTCAGTGGCCCTGGTCACATTTTTGAAGAAATCTACCAGGTTTAGCAGGTAGGATCTACCCTTGATGAAGCTGAATTGGGTCAGATCCAGGGTTTGGAGATTGCCTATGTCTTTCTTTATGAGGTCCATGATGATACGTTCCATAGCATATAGATGAGGCTGGTCTGACTTATGGGTCTATAATTTCCTAATTCTGTTGCTAAGCCACCTTTGTGGAGGGGAATAACTGTTACTGTTCTCCATTCCGCAGGAACAAAGCCAGTGGTTAGGCTGTGATTGAATAGGGTACTGAATGGTGATACTAGTTCATGTTTTAGTTTGTTTAGAAAACAGCCTGGGATGCCATCTGGTCCCAATAGAGGCTGTGTGTTTTTGTCTTAGACAAGGCTTTAATGACCTGCTGTTTGGATATGTACAGTGACGGGGAGTTGGAGGCAAGGTTTGTGATAAATTTGGAGGGGATAAGGGACTAAAATATTCACCAAATCTGTCTGCTAGCAGGTTTCCTATCTCTGCAGGATCAGTGTGTGTGATACCGTTAATCACTAGTATGGCACATGCTTGGGTCCTACCTTTTAGGCAACTATGTAGCTGTAAAAGGCCTTATGATTATCCTTGGCTGTGACTGCTAAGTTTTTCCTCAAAGTTACCATTAGAGGATTTGACATGTCTTATTTGTCTGTTGATGCTGAGAAGGGTGTTTTCCCATTGTTGAGGCCCCGCCTTAGTTTTCTTATACAGCAACCTTTTGCATTTGTTGTAACGTTTTTTGATGCTGGATGTCCACCAGGGCAGCTTTTTTTACTTGGGGCTCTGGCTTTGATTCTCTCTGGAACAGCTAAGTCTGTACACTTATACAAGTGTTTGCACAGGGCTTTAGTGTAAGCTTTGGTGTAGTTACCTCTTCCAGCTGGGGTGAGACTTGGAATGCATTAATACCTTCCCCTAGGAGGGTATAGTTTGCTTTGGTGAAGTTTTTAGTCTGACTTCACCCTTTTTGAGCTCTGGTGTTAGTGCCAGTTTGAAGGCAACTGATTTGTAGTCAGATTTAACTAATGAGGGTCTGACAGCTGTGGTGGTGCATCTGTTTGTCATGTTAGTGAGGACCAGATCTAGTATGTTTGTCCCTCTTGTTGTGGTTTGAACAATTTGTTCCAGGGCATTTCAGTTAGCAAAGTCAAGGAACTTTTGTGCTAGTGAGTTAGGGCTAGAGTAGGTTTCCCATTTGATGATGGGATAATTGAAATCCCCCAATATTTGAATTGACTCCAGTTTGGTCAAGTAGGCCTCATGTGCATCATGATCCATGGAGGGGATCTATAACTCTGACTTGAATGGGGGTTTTACCCACAGTAATCTGAACTTGATGAAACTCCATAGAGTTGTCCAGTCTAACTAGTCTGGAGGTGAATTTATCTCTAACATAGACAGAAACACCACCTCCTTTGGTTCTCATACGTTCATTTTGTGGTCTGAAGGTGTGGAAGGCATTGTAGCCTTACAAGGCCAGGTTACTTTCTGTGGCTTTGAACCAGGCTTCTGTGACTACATAGACATCTACATCCTCCAGTGCTAGAAGTGCTTTCAGATTGTGTAGTTATTGGTTTAAGCTCCTAGCATTTAGCAGCATAACCCTTATTTTGTTATGGTTGTCAATTTTCACGTTGGTAATTTTGTTTTTGAGACCTTGCTTAAAAAAAGGCACTATGGGGTGGCAAGAGCCTTTGCCAACAGCCAAAAGCCTAGTGGTTCCAGGTGTAAACCATCTCTGTAGAAGCAGCGAAGTTTGGCAACCACGTCATCCCAGGCTGACAGAAACTGGATCCCCTTTGAATGACACCAAAAACTAAGCCAATTATTGAAATTGATCATTTTTTGTTTATACTGTGGCATCATTCTAGGTGAGGGTAATATGCTGCTCAAGGCTAGGGACATACCTTCCTGGGACACATACTCAGAGAGTTCAATAATGTTTCTTTTCATATAGTCCAATGAGGTACATCTCAGGTTGTTCACTCCAACTTGAGCTATGACAGATTTCTAATGGTACTTGTTGCTAAGAGACCTGAGTGCATATGTGATCTGATGAATCCTGGCAGCAGCTAGGCAGCTGACAGTGATCTAACCTGGTGAGTGGGACATTTGTGTGTTTCACTATGGAGTCTCCAATGACAAGAAAATTTGGTTTTGAACGTTATACCTTAAGGGCTTGGTAGATGAGACACTGGTGTTGCTATGTGTCTTGGGTGTTTGGTTGCAAATATTTTCATAAACTTATTCAGAAAGCTACTTTTTTGTTTTATTTTCCCTACTATGTCTGTCTGATAAATCCTCACAATATCACATGAACTTCCATTCCCATCCAAAAATAAATGTCCCTGCTAAAAGCTGATTATTTATCCAAACAAATGTGTTAAGCTCCACAATCACAGTTTTTTTTGTGGAATTTAAATGCATACCAGCATAATCCTCCTCCCTTACCAATAGATCTTTACTGACCTTCAGTCATTATCAAAGCCCCTCTGGCAATGGGTATTACTACTCTCCTTTTCTTTTGTCCCTGATATCCTGCTGAATATCCATCTTGAAATCCTCTCTTTGTCAGATTCGCTTGCTCATTTCTATCCAAATATGTCTCATGAAATATTGCTATTTGCACTATTATTTTCTTAATATTATTCAACATTCTTTCCTTTTTATATGTACTTATAAGGCCATTTATACTCCAAGATAATATGGTGGACAGAGTAGCCATTATGATAGAAAGGTATTGTTTTCATCTATTATACACGGCAGATCTTATTTCCAATTTTTGTTTTACATGCACACGTCGTTTGGCAGGGTGATCTTTTATACAGTTGTTTCTTCTCATCTCCATTTGAACCTATGTCACAATTTCAGAACTTTTTGCCTAAATGAAAACCCTCAACCAAAAAAAATGAAATACATTTTCTTAGCACCCCATCTCCTATTAACTTAGAACAAACACACGCAATTAAGTACATTTTCAACAAATAAAGTTTAACCCTCCAGATAGGAGAAATTGCCCCAAACTGACGACTGTACCCAAAGGCACTGCTTAATTTAAAATTAAGGTAACCCATGCTAATCCTTTTTCTTTGCCATCTTGATTGTTTGTCCTATCACATGTATGTTTTATTTCTTCCTTCAGTAGTGAAGGACAGAGAATTTACTCAAGATCCATTGGATTAACACAATTGGTATTAATAATGTACTCATTAATTGGATTATGCCCATTTTTACTTATTTATTTAGTAATACCTGTTGTATTAGTGGCTGAAATTTATTGCTACTTCAACTATCATGAGTCTTATTAGTTTGCATGCAATGCTGTCTCTATGACCGTACTTAGAAATGCTTTCTTAGCAAGACTTTATGTTCATTATTGTTCTGATTGAGGCTTAGGTTTTCAAAGCAGTCTGCATAACTGCTAATATGATTAACAACTGAATTGGTCATTAAGCTTTTTAGAACATGCTACTTCAAGATATTATAATTATTTATATGTAACAACTCCTCCTGGTTAGCAGGCAGCTGGGAATTTTTTTAGATATCTACTTGCCTGCATATCTGTTATTCCTTACTGCTTCTTAATGGTGCTTATTAAATGCCCGAACAACTGTTTTTAGGTCCATTGCATTATAACTGGATCTACAGTCTGACAGGATACAGCAAGGAGGCTAATTCAGTGACAGCATACTCCAGCCTTCCTATTTTCAAATTTGGAAATCAGGGTACTGCCACCCTTAGCACTTCTGGCATTTCTTACCTCCTTAAATCTAGAAATGTACTGTAATAATTGTAGTGTGCTCCGCACTTCTACTTAAACAAGTTTCACCCTGCCAATTTGTTCTCACACCCCCTTAAGCTTTGTATTTATCATGCTGGCTGGTCAGGCATCTGTAAAAAACCCACTTTCTATCCACACTTTGCTTTCCTTATATGCCATATGTTTACCTTTTCCCTTGTCTGTTTGTGCACTTCCCACCCAGTTCATGCTCCTCTCTTTTAACTCTATCACTTTACTGCCTGGCTTTTGTTTTTTTTAGGGATCTCTCTTTCCTATTTTGATAACTAATCTTTTTCACTTTACAAATGGCTTTCTGACAGCTATATTCCATAGCTGGCTAGCTTAGTTTCTACTGCTAGAGTACATGCTCAGGCTGGTCTTTACTGATGGCCTGCTTCACACTTCTCCTGCCCCAACCCCCGTCCACCTCCATCCCTTTCTTTTATACCTACTAGTTTCACCCCATACTAGCCTCAAAAACATTATGTCATGATTACTTTGAATCATTCTCCCCCTTTTATGCTGTCTCAGACATATCTCACACAAAGTTCCACTGTGAAAGTATGCTTAACAAACCTGCTCTTTCAACAGTCAGAATGAAAATATCTGACCTCTTTGCCATCTCCACTGACTAGTTCTGTAGCCACATTACTTGACAAGATGTAAATCCCACCTTTGATATCTACTCATTTATTTCCTGTATTCTCATGACTCCCTTCTGTATTTGTCCATCTTACAGCTCACTACCAGTGCCTCCTTTTTACATAAAGCACCATACCCAAGACATTATAAGATTCTGAAACTTCTACTTCTTTCTGTCCTCACCCAATTTTGATTGCCACCGGCAATTCTAGAAAAAGGACAGACTCCCAACTGGATTCTTCTTCGACTAACATTTAGTGGTCACACTAAGATATTTCTCGATTCCATCTATATTCCTCACCCATCTAATCTGACAATCATTGAAAACATCATCTAGAATAATTCTACTTTGCTAAAGAAAGTAGACTCATAATTATGTAGATTTTAATTACAACTGTATGTGCAAAAATAAATCTTGTTTAAATCAAACAACTTGTTACCTCCACTACTAAATCTAATCCTATTTATAAGTTCATAGCTTCATAGGTAAATACTAAGCTAGCCTAGTTCCTCTTGTGGGCCATTTTAAGCCTAGCCAATTTCCCTTTATTTGAATTTTCTGTGTTTCCCAAAAGGCATCTGTTATTTATGTGATCATTACTAATTTTCTTGATAAGTATTATCAAATACAAATTCTTTCCCTGTCACTAAGTGACCATCGCCCTAAATTCTTCTTTTGGTCCTTCAAAGCTCCTAAACATCCCCTAAAAGCACCAAAATCAGAATTATATCTGTATCTTCCACTGACCTTATTTTACAGGGACTAGAAATTCTTAATATCCCTGGGGTTCATTAACAATTGTGCAGGCTTCGTATGGAGCCTGCGCAATGTAAGCATATTAGCATGATGTGCAGCAGTGCTGATTAAATATGCACGATGCTCATTGCTCTTACACATTCATAAACACCTTTTTGTGGACAGCAGAAGTGTTGCTGGACATGAAAAGGTGTAGGGAAGCTCAAGCACACAATTCACAATGTAAACAAAACTGCTTGCCTGAGGAAACGTATTATGTGAGCACGTGCAGATGGCTTACATGAAGTTAGGGCAAGATGATTAAAAGAAT
The DNA here is from genome assembly GCF_019279795.1 of Protopterus annectens. Lineage (NCBI taxonomy): Eukaryota > Metazoa > Chordata > Ceratodontiformes > Protopteridae > Protopterus > Protopterus annectens. Next base: position 717,102,921 of record NC_056735.1, on the reverse strand, counting down.
TAAGATGCAGGTGATGTTAAATGGGGAGAATGTACCCGGAATGCAATGGTATTAGTGTAGAAATAAGTAAAAAGGGAGGGTAAATGTAGAAAATATATTCAGATAATGCAGTTGAAGGTACTTATGCCACAAATAAACATTTTAAATATAAATACTTCCATATTGATGTAATAATAATTAATTCTGTTTACAATTCTTGACCCATGCACATGAATAAAAACAGACATGGCTAACAAAGGATGTGAGAGGGACACAAAGCAACACTGTAAAAAAGGGGATAAAATGTGATATTAATGTTATTACATGCTGATTTGAGATAACAGCAAGGACAGTGGACACATTAGGGGCAATTTGCATAACATCAATATACAGGGAATGTATGCGTGATAACTGACAGCAATGCTGTAGTCCCCACTTCATCATGGATAAACAAGAAGAAATGAGCCCTACAGCTGTTGTGTCAAGCACATCAGAAAGGGACATATTTTTGCCATTTGGTGTCATTTGGTAACCACGGAAACAGGATATATTACCTTGAAACATATATTAGTCATACATGTTGTATATACATGTACATCCTAAATAGTAATATAATAGCACTTAAAATACACAAGTGACAAATGAAGCATGGATCTGATGACATTTCATTAGTTCAAGGTCCCCACTCATAAATGGAGTGCTTCGACTACATAATTATACTGGGCATGCTCACAACACATTACAGCAAACCCTGCCATGACAGCATGTAAACAACATCTACATACAAGAAAGTGTCCTAATACAGGCACAATCACAATTTAAAATAATCTTGTATCATGCCATACTGTAAGAAATATTATGTAAGATCTCATGTTCTATAAAGCTGTGCAGTGTTAAGAAAAGAATTACAATAATACATAAATGTTTGGATGAAGACATGCAATACAGGACATGATTATCTGTAAAATAAGTAATGCCTGCGAGCAATCAGTGACATACTTACCTTATGTATCTTGCCAGACATAGACACATGACAGGACAGATATCAGAAAGCTGCATGTCAATCTTTGATGCCACAGAAACAGGCATACTGTTTGTGTCATGACAAACGTACTTGAAGGGCTTACAGCACTGTCCTATTGTAGTGGGTATGGGTCCCCTACCTTGAAGGGTGATGCCTTAAAATGTGGTCCTATGACTGTGCCATAAAATACTTTCTTTGCCTAAGCCACTTTTGTCTGACATAGCAATAGAGCTTGTCACAAATAACAAATTAATATGTGAAGTAAGAAAGGACTTTTGATGATAATTTGTACAATATTTGTCAGTACCTATGTTAATGTTCACACAACTGTCCAATATCACAATTTCTTGGCTAAGGAAGCTTTTTCCATTGTTTTATATACACACTGTCCCAGCATTGAACAACACTGTATCTGTGTAGATGTGCTATACAAGTCAGTACTCAATGTATGTACCACAGTATCACTCACACCATGACATTTGCAGAACAAATGTTTCACTGCCATGAAATTACAAAATAAGTGTATATTTGTTTTTCCAGTATAAAAATGGATAGTAATAACTTGTAATGTACTTTGGGCAATGTTTGTCCATCTATATAATGTTTTTCTTTGCTGGAACTGAACAGCAAGCTATGTAAATCGACCAACTAATGACATATGTATAAATCACATGTGCCACAGTGGAAGTTGCAACACAACTGTGAGACTCCACCTATGTGAAGTCATTACATCACATGACTGTGTTTCAAACAATTCATGTGAGATAAAAGGGATGGGCATTCTTCTCCCACTAATAATGTACACATAACTGTGGTGGATGTCATTCTTGCATAACAGTATAAGCACACACAATGCTTACAGTCAGCCAATGTAGGTTTTGAACACATGCTAATATGACTAGAGAAGCCACATGTTATTGTGAAGAACGAACATGTCACAGTGCAATTGTTGCTACAATTATGACATATTTGGGTATTTAAAGGCATGTGATATATGTGCTTGTAATTCTTTAAAAGGCTGTTGCTATATGTCTATTTGCCACACAACATTTTACTGATGCTAGGTAATGCATTCATCAGTGTGACAATAGAATGGCAATCATGCACAATGTGTAGATAATCATCAATTCAAACGTGTCTTACTACAGCAACAAAATACAGAACATTGTCTAATTTCCTCACGTTACAGGCGACTCCTTAGTAATTTCTGTAGGAAAGTCAAATTTCATCAAATGCCCTTCATCAATATCAAATGAAGCATTTTTTTCTGTGAAAAATGAGCCAAGGTTCTTGTAAGAGGAATTCCCAGCTATACATGTACACAGCAGATAGCTGGGTAACAACATTGTTATGCACATGCATATTCACAGTTATATTGGCCCAGCTGAGTCTAAGGAGTAATGGTCAGATCTGAAATGACTACCTAAGATCACAAGGTACAGAACATTGCCTGAATCACATGCACCACATGAGATTTTGGTTTACAATTGTGACAGTCCATATTTGAAGGGATGACATCATCATTGTTCAATAAAGTGATGTTTCTGGTAAAAAGGAAAGAAGGTGGCTGAAGAGCACAGTAACACTGCATAGCTCCACATCCTATATGCATTAGAAGCCTCTTCTACATAGCATGACAAACACACACTCACAGCAGTCAATCATTGCTGGATTCAAACCACCATCCTATTTAGTTATACAATCTAGACAGCACAATATCAACAGCCAGTGCCACAAGATAAGCCATACTACAACTCTGAGGTAGTTCATTTTTGAAAGCATATTGTAATCATTATGTTTCTAAACTTGGGTTTTGCCTGTGAATACTAGAAATTTATAGAGAAACACTCTGCCAGTGATAATACATCTCCTAAGTGGAAATTTACATAAGGGATGTTGTCACAGAGCCAATTGTACAAGACAGCATACACAATCAAACTATTTAAGCAATGTTGGATTTAAACCCCTACCTGTATAGCTACACAACTGAGAGAATGCAGTATTAACTGCAAGTGCCACAGAAAAAAGTCTTGACTTTTGCAGTGAGACAGTGCACTTAAGAAAGGATGACCTATCAGTGTGTTTCAGAGAAGATGTTTGTAGTAAATGTGGGGTAAGTGAAGTCCTGTCACAGGCAGGGATGTCCTCTTTCCCCTTTGGTATTTGCACTATATTTAGAACCATTGGTAAAGAAAATAAGAGCCTCAGAAGTTCAAGGATAGAATTGGTATGGCAGTCAAAAAAAAAGCTGGCTCTATTTGCAAATGATATTATTTTACATCTGATAAAACCAGAAAAGGACATTTCAGTGTTGTGGAACATTTTGAGGGAGTTTCAAATCTTTTTGGGATACAAAATCAATGAAGTTAAAACAAAGGCAATAGCTGTAAAATATGTACTCACACACAAATTGGTTCAGCAATATCCATATTTATGGAGACATGATAAAAAGAAATACTTAGGAATACAGATTAAAAGGAATTTTGGTGTGGCAGCTAAGGATATGTGGGAAGAGACTAAACAAAAGATAATACAAAAACGGAGAAACTGGAAGCTCTGTTATATGGATATGGGGGTTCTACTTCAAAATGTGGATAACTTATAACATCTAATTTCAAAACAGTGAGACCATAAGATCGAAAATTCAAAACATCTAAAACTCATAACATCGAATCTTACAACACTGAAAACTACAAAACAAATATAAACAACATCCCCCTCCACCTATAACAACACCAAATGAAAACACACACTTTTTACTACGTTTCTGCAGGGGGTGCAAGCCCCCCTGCACCCCCCATAAATTACATATACCAACTCCAAGATCGCACTACAGTGAGAAAAAGTTAATTTCCTAAATTTCCTAACCCCACTGGATTGAAATCACCATAAAGAATGTACACAAAATGTCTAAATCACTTACCTATATGGCCTAAAAACATGTACAGAGTGGCATAATAAACACTATATACAGATTAATAGAATAAACTATAACATTTACATGTTTAATGATACACTACTCAATTCTATACATTTTCAGTATTGTGAAATTCGATGTTACGAGTTTTAGATGTTTTGAATTTTTGATCTTATGGTCTCTCTGTTTTGAAATTAGATGTTATGAGTTTTCAACGTTTTGAAGTGAAACCGGATATGGATAGCAAGATACAAGCAGTTACAATGTTTTTAGTCTCTTTAGTTTTATACACAGGTCAGGCATATTTTTATCAACAAGAGGAGAAGTTGTAGATAGCAGTTAATAAAGGGCTGAAGGATTTTATCTGGGAGGGGAAAATAGCAAGAGTCAAGTGAGATAAGATGAGTCTTCCAATTGAACAAGGCAGTTCTGGATTACCCAATTTGATGGCGTATTTCAGAACTATGCAGTTAAGGTTCCTATACATAGCACAAGCAGGAACTTATAACTCAAAGTGGAAAGGAATGTGATGAAACAGAGGGGAAGTTCAAGAAACAATTAGAGACTGGGATTTGAATGCAGATCCTTAAGAAGAATAACAAGAACCATGCAGAATATTATATTCATAAAGTAGCAGAAAGTATTCTAAGAACTAAGCCAACACAAGAATGGAGAAAGGAGATTCTGCCAATAGGGGTAACTGCAAATAGGGATACAGACAATAGACAGGAGGTGGCTGAAATTTGTTGGAGAATACTGGTAAAAAAAACAAAGTATTGGGAACAAATAATTAGAGAGAGAAATATAATAGAATGGGAAGAGACCAATAATTTATTTGGATTGCAGGAAAGAGATTGCTTTCCCTATCAAGGATTAATATCAGAGTATAGGTAATCAGAAAGTAATATGGGGATCCTAAGTGAAAGTCCAGCACTGGTAGAATTTTAATAGAATCTTGAACAGATGTTGCTGTTAAAAAAGGAACAATCAGTAGAGCATACAAAAAGAGAGATTGGATAAGCAATTCATAAAGAAATAATGTGAGGATATATGTATTTCTCCCAAATATACAATGTCTAGAAGATTTAGTTTATACATAAGTATTTTTATACCCCAAGTAGACTCCAACAATTTTTTTCTGAGGTAGATAGGAAATGTTGGAGGTGTGATGGGGAAGAAAAAGGTAATTGAGAAAATATTTTCTGAGTGTAATGAGCTGGCAGACTTTAAAGATTCCCTGCAGACTGCACTGTCAGAGATACTGGGTGAGCAAACTGGTGTAATGAAATGATTTTTGAGCTATGATATAAGATTGGAATTCCCTAGATATAGTAAGGCCTTGCTGAGTCCTGTTATGGTGGCTGCCAAAAAGCAATTACTACAAATTGAAAATCAAAGTTTAAACCAACTTTACTAGAAGTAGTAAATATAGTCACAGAGTTAAAACAAGTGGAATTGGGATCTTTAGAAAAGGGCAGGAGCAAATTACATGCAGAAAAATGGGAATTGTGGGAACAATACATGCAAAGGAGGAACAAGGTTTAAAAGAAGGTAGGATTTGAATGAACTATGCAATGTTTGACTGACAATGACTGGCTAGATTATAAGTGATATATAATGCTTGCAACTACAATTATATCAATTTCGTTTGTGATGTAAAACTTTTGCAATGAAAATTATGTCATTATCATTTGTTTTCAATTATATAAATTAATCATTGGCTATGTCATACATGATACTTTAATAAAGATGTTTCTTGTTAAAAAAGTGGACTCCTCTCATGGTCTAAATCTTCCTCCCGAGTTGAAGTAAATAAAACACTTCTTTGTTGATGAAGCTATACATACCTGCCTTTTGAGCCACACACTCACATGCAAATTCAATATTTGCTGGATTTGAACCCACTACCTTTCTAATTACATAACATACAGAGCCCAGTGTTAACAACAAGCACTGCAGGAAAAGTCTGACTTTAAAAGTGAAAGAATACTCTTATGAAAGGATAAACTCATCCATGTGTTACAGAGAAGATTGTTGTGGTAAAAAAGACATAAGGGAATGGGGAGGTCCTCTCCCAGTTTAAATGGTTCTCTTGAGTGGAAGTAAATACGGCATGTTTGTTGAGAAAGCTATACATACCTGACATTTAAGCCACACACACACACATACACAAGTTCACTACTGTGAGATTTGAATCTCCTACCTATCTAGTTACACATTATGAATCACACACACCACAAAAGAGGTCTGACTTTTAAGGGGAGAGGGTGCACTTATGAGTAGATGACCTCATCAGTGTTGCAGAGAAGTTGCTTGCATTAAAAGTGGGATAAAGCACAGCAGGAGCTGTGTTCAGATTTAAAGTGTTCTCCTGAGTGGACACAGTGCATCTGTGGTTGAAGCTTTACTTACCTGATACTTGAACCACACACACACACACACACACACACACACACACACACACACACACACACACACACACAAATTCACCACTGTCAGCTTTGAACCATCTAACTAACAAGTTACACAATCTAGAATACACAGTATAAATCACAAGTGCCACAGGGGAAATCTGACTTTAAAGATGTGAAAATGCATTTTTAAGTATTATAACTGCACAGTATTGAACATCAGTCACTGTGCATCACAGGTTTTGGCACAAATTCATGTTTCTGCACAGGCCATCCTAACAGCACTGTGCTTGGCCCGTATAATAACATACTTCTCTGATAACATCTATATACTGTCATTCATGCACATTGCATTACTGTGACCGACATGTACCTGTTTCACAGTATAGAGTGTCAATGACAATCACAGTTGTAAAACAATGGATTGTCAAGCAAGCATTCATGACAGCTCATACTGGGATGATAGAATGCAAACAGTAACCATTTATTGTGTCACCGTCAGTTGTCTTGGCTTATGCTTGCATAAACTGCATTGACAATACAAACAAACACTTCCTAAATATGACCATGCATTTCTGAATAACAGTGATGGCTGATGCATGGAAAGGTTATACACTACTGTAACAAACTTGCAAATGTAACCATTGCAGTGCAGATGTAAATTGGCAGACTGAATTAATTCAGTCAGCATCACTGTGAAATGCAAATATATTGGTTTCAAAATTCCATTAACACATACAGAAGTTCTACAACTTACTCACATAATTCTTTGTTGTAATTGTTTTAACTATCTCCCTGAAATGACCCACTGCCAAGCTCATTTGCATGGCTAATAGCAAAGTACTACAGCATGTGTAATCATATCTTGAGGTGTTAAACTTACAATGGGAAAAAGCAGTAGTCTATGGTTCTCAGTGCTGACCTTTGTGCAAATAAGCAGTATACACATGCAACCATGTCTGAGCCTGATGAACTACAGGTATGTGTTGTAGTCATGTTTCATGTGTCATGATTTACACACTTGTCATGACAGTTGCAGTTCTTCACTCCTAATATGTATGATACATGAGGGACCAAGCATGTTATTGCTAGTGGAAACATGGCTTATGGAAACAGTTTTGAATCAAGGAGGTTTATTTGATGACACAGAAAGGGTGGGAAAAGGTGAACATTTGGAAACAGGAATACACATGCAGACATACTAAGAAATTAATTTATGGTTCATTTCTGCACATATATGTGCCGTGTTGTGTTATTCTGCATTTTGTGACTTATATAAATTTACAAAATTAAGTCTATGTCTTTTCCTAATGCCTGCAATTGTCAGTGATTCTCGAGATATTCTTGAGGACAGGGATGACATTAACTAACATTAAGTTGCATAAATGTCTACATCCTTTGAAACTTCAGATGTATTACTGTGTACAACAAAGTATTTCCCATATGGATGAAGACAGCATAAAAGAGTGGAAATATGATAAGGACACAAGAAGAATAACATTATTTGACAACATATGCAGCATCCTTACACAAATAATATTAAGATGTGAAAACATTAAATAAGTGTATGGCATACCTCTGTATTCAAACCCTTGACACTGTAAAATAAAATTGTGCACACAGGAAGAGTATCTCAGCTCAACATGTAGAAACTCAAGAAATGTTAAGGTTAACTGACAAATTTGAAGGAACACTGACAACATATTCAAGCAAGGGAAATGTAAGTATCAGCCTTCATCACTATAAGGACAGGTGTAAAATCCTGTGAGGTGTATATGACATCTATTAGCCTACTACGTACGTTACACAAACTCTCACAATCGTGCTATCAGCCTGTATTTCTATACTGCAGAGTTAATCACATTTGCTCAACATGAACCATTCTAGTATGGTTGAAATTAAAATCTTCAGCTTTTGCCATAGGATGTAACATAACATGTGCCATCACTCACTACTGGTGCATAATGTCAAGCTTCTTTCAAAAGCTGAGAAGACTAAATGGGGAAGAGAGATTGGCAAACAGGGCTAGAGACAGAAAAAGATTTGCTTATGGTCAATGTTTGCACATCTTTGGGTTGTGTTACTCTTCAGTTTGTCATCATGATTATTTGGTCATGAGCTGTGCAAGACAGTGTTCCCAACAGACAGCAAGCAGGTTAATACAGCAGCAGGATAATGGTGTGTTAAGAAAAAGCATAACCAACGTTACACACAAAGAAGTCATACAAAACATTCAAAAACACTTTGGCATACATCTGAATTTAGACCTCAACAGCATTCCAAAACAAATGTCCAGATCTGAGTATTATCTATGTATACCACATAGGAACTTCTATTTCACAAAGTTAAAATCTGACAACAGAATGACGCAAAGGAGAATATATTAGTCTTCATTGCACTCAGGACACTTGTAAAACTCCTGTAAGCATGTACATTACATGCAGTAGCATTATAAATATAACACAGTAAAATGAGATGATATAGAATTGAGAACAAATAGACACACAGAGACAGAGATTGAGGCAGACAAAGAATGTTACATTTTTCTGATTATTCAATATCTTTGTGGTGTGTTACTGTTATGATGTTCCTGATAAGTAATCTGTCATGCTATGTACAATCAAGTATTTCTGACAAGAAGCAAGCAGGAGTTGGACAGTAGAAACATGACTGAGACATAAGCAGGATAATAGTGGATTACTAAGATATGTAGACAATACTTACACATGTAATAGTAATATAAATAAAAAAAATAAATATGTCTTTCATATATGTCTGGATGCAAACCCTTGATACTGTGCCAAAAGCATTTTACAGGCATGTGAATTATTTCAACACACCACACAGGAAATGTTATATCACAACTTCAATTTTACTGATTTGAAGGGACAGTCACAGAATGATGAGGCAAGGGAGAATGTAGGCATCAGGCTTCCTCACAATAATGATAATTTAAACATTACATAAGGTGTACATTGCAGCCAATAGTTTAATAAATTATCCAATGCAGAACAGAGATGTTTATCTTAAGGTGTTATTTGTCATGATTTATACATTTGTCATGAAGCCAGGAATTTTTAGGCAGCATACTTCCTAACAACATTTACAACTGGAACATCATATGATGCACATTAAAGTCTTCATCTTGTTCAAGAGAAGACTAGCTTGACTGTACATAACACAGAAGGTGAAAGAGGCATATACAGGGGGAGAGGAAGGCATGAAACAAGCAGATTATGATCAAAGCAAGATAATGCTGGTTCAAAACAACATATAGGCAACAGCTACACATAACATAGCCTAATAAAAACAATCAGTAGCAGTTTGACTTATGTCTGGAATAGAACCCTTGAAAGTATGCAAAAGTCAGTGTATAGATCTGAGCATTATCACAGCACACCACAAAGAAACTTCTAATTCATGCAGTTTAAATAGCACTATTGAAGTAACAGTGACAACTTACTGAAGCTGAAAGGATAAAGAGAGAGAGAGATGGTCAGAAAAATACCAAGAGCTTTGTTTATGGGACATTTAGGAACATCTTTATGTTGTGTTACTCTTAGCAGTTTCCTCATTATTACTCTGTCATGCTCTGTACAATAAAGAGTTTGCTATAGTGAGCAAGAAGGGGTAGGATAGTAGAAACAGGATTAAGACATACACAGGACAAGGGTGGTTTACTAAGTCTTCCTGTTGGGGGTGGAATGCTTTTATAAGTAGTTGTTTGCAGCACTATTCAAATTCTATGTTCATGAAATGTGGTAACTTGACATAAATACAGACATTTGCAGTTAAAGATATTATAGAAATACAAAATGACATGAAATAATAATTGACATACAGCTGTAACTGAACCACTGACACTATGCATAAACATCAGTCTACAGACAGAAGAATTATCTCAAAACACCACATTGGAACTTCTAGTTCATTACATCCAGCAGCCTAAGAACTGTTACAGTAACTGTTTAAAAGTAGGGCCTTTCCTTTTCCTCTCTCTGTATCCCCATAGCACAGTGGATTTAAGCACATTTTTGCTAAAGTAAATAGCGTACGTTTTGCTATAGAACATGAAATGTTATTCACCATCACTTAGCATTGGTGTGTGATGCCAAGCTCTGCACAAATGCTGAGGACAAAAAGGGAAATATTTTTGATGGGCCATTTCTGGCCAAGTGTGCTGTGTGTGATTCTATTTTTTGACCAGATTAAGAATGTGAAAAATGGTTTGATAGGACAGTGGTGAAAATGGGGGAAGGGCAAGCAGGGAGTGGGACACAGAGGAAAGAATACAGGAATTTGAAGGATGGTGGTGGGAGAGCACCACAGTTATCCACTTCTTTCCAACATAAAATTAGAATTCTAAACAGAATTTCATGACATTACAGGGATGGATAACAACAGAATAATGTTGTATATCCAACTGAACCAAATCAAGCATGTCAAGATAACATATAGGCAAAGCAGAGAGCTGTGTGGGGCATATTTTTTTTTCTTTGTGACACAGCTGCCCTTTTTTAAGAAAGGAATGTTATGTAAGGTATTTAGTAATGAGAGGGTCAGGGTAGGTTAGGTAGCAGACACAGACATACAAGACCTACAAGACAGACAGGAATGGTGACAGACAGAAAAGGTTTGGGGCCACCATGCTGAAGGATAGGTAGGGAACATCAGAGGTGCAGCCATATCTAGCTTGAGAATAGTGAGAATCTAGTCCTCACCTTCAGAACTATCATAATTATCTCCTGTTTCAGCTGCCTGTGTCAGTGCCAGAAATGACATTGTATTTGCAATACACATAGCAACCTTTCAACCCTAACAATTCAGGCACAGAGGCCCCTCTCCATTATGCCCTCCACCAGCCATGTCAAATCCTGATGGGTGACAAAATAGCCACCTCCATTACTATGGCTTCTGGAGGGTACCACTACACCAGCAGCTGGGGCAGAGCTACCTGGCGGAATTGGAGCATGTAAGACAGGAGTTGTGGAGGAAACACCGATAGGTTGTGACCCATATGTGCAGGATGTCTGTGCTGCTGCTGGTACCACTGCAGCCATATGTGAAGGTATGGTAATACTTACCACAGTAGTTAGTCTAGCCCCCTGTGCTGATTGTTATTTTTTTCATTAGCAAGGCACTTGTACAGCAATAAGTGTGTATATCTTTAAGAAGCTTTCTAGGGGCTTGCACAAGTGCATAAATACTGAGCACTTGCAAGCCTGACTGCCATTTTGTAGTAAGCTGTTGAGATGTAAGTATGCATGTCTGTGTAGTCTGTCAGTTAATCAGTTAATTTATATTTTGTAGTGCTGCTATCCATCCTGATGTGTTTCTGTGTAATAAAGCATATAAATGAACTACCCCCCCATTCCTCTTCAATTGTAAATAAGATGAGCAACATGGTGTCAGAATGGTATCCAGATTTGAGACCTAGAGGCATTCAGTTAATGTTGGAGTAATATAGAGGAATGGATCATCCCTACTACACTTTTAACTCACAAAACAGGTCAGAAATGGATTTCAGGTACAAAAACTTGATCAAATTATATTTTACTTGAAAAATATAAAACAAAGTACTCAGAATGCTCAAAACGAACTTCTAGTTAAACAAAATGTCCGAAAGTAAGACATATTGATAAAAATATTCAAAATAATTACAAAAATGTTTAAAACAATGTACAAATTGCAAAAATGTATAAAATAAGGAAAACAACCAAATTTTTTCACTCTTTGCAACTTGTTGCATTAATTAAAGCTATCCAAGATATCCAAGGTGTACAAAGTGTTTGCATGTTTGTGCTGTATTACAGTACAGTTATTTCAAAGCTTATTTCACAAAGTACAGTCTTTTCATAGCATATTTCGCAAAGTAAAGTATTTCAAAGAGTTTATTGCGCATTTGAATGCTATTACAAGTGCTGCTGTAGTACTTTTGTATATAGTTACAAGGGCCATATTTGCTGTGGACCTGACTTACACTGTGTTTTACTATAATTTGTTGGCATGGCTAAAGGATTTTGAAGACCAGCTCCAATTGTATTTGATAATAATATTGCAAAAAATTGGAGAGTGTTTGAGCAAGAGTACGATATTTTCATACAAGCTGCATTTTCTGATAAAGATGATCTTATTCTGCTTAATTTAGCTGGTTCATAAGGCATAAAAAGAGAACATTCATTAGAGTATGTACCTGCTGTATTTGCTGGAGAGGGGGGAAACAGTGATATAGTGGTACCAGCTGAGTCAAGGGAGGACCCCAAGTATTTAAAACATAAATTTAGAGAAATGTGTAACCCCCAAATGAATATTACAATGGCAAGGCACTTATTTTACACAAGAGATCAAAAGCCAGGTGAAACTTTTGCAGCATATATAACTGATTTGAGAAACAAGACTAAAGCATGCAGATTTGATGATTTAAGGGATGAGTTGAAAAAAAACATACTTGAGTGTGGTATTAAAGGTGATGCTGTGAGAAAGATTTTGCTTCGTGGCAGTGATTTAACTTTGAATAAGGTCATTGAGATTTGTCAGATATATGAGCGTACAGAAAAGCATACAAATATGCTTACAAATGAGAAATGCATGCTTCCAGTAACTTCTAAAGTCAATGTTGATAGTATGCAGCATGCAGTTAAAAGAAACAGGCCCAAACACATGGCAGCAACTGTGACCCCTGTAACAGTCCCTGGGAAACCCCATAACTTTCTAGCAAATTCTAGAGTTTGCACAGTTTTTAGTGAAGCACAAGAGTGAGTCAGCAAACAAGCATAGCGGTGAGGGCACATGCTCTCCTAACCTCATAGTTAATTGTGATGGAAATCATGAATCTAAAAGAGCAAAATGTTTGGCTTTTGGTCAGCAATGCCACCGATGTAAAAAGTGAAATAATTTCCACAGATTTTGTGAATCAAAAGAGGTTCATTCTTTTATTAAAAGAGAACGCTCTAAGAAACAAGTTGATCAATTAGAAAGCTGTAACCCTACTTTCTATGTTGATGGTGTGTCTGTGCTTAATGAAACAGTCAATGCAGCAGATTTGGAAAGAATGAAGTATTTTGGACTGTTTGGATTAATGAGTCTCTCATACAGCTCAAAGGTGACACTGGTTCAAAGTGCAATGTTATGTCAGCAGAAACATTTGCTAGAGTATGTGCTGGTATGAAGCTTGATTTGGCAAAGTGTGCAAAGCTTGTTGTTTATGGTGGTGATGAAATTCAAACGGAAGGTTCAGTAGTGCTTTCATGTTACTCTGCCGGGAACAGCTATGACTTGCAATTTTATGTGGTCAAAAGGCACGTGCAGTCATTATTAGGCCTCAGAGATAGCTTGAAAATAGGACTACTTTCATTTAGCAAGGAAGTTCACCATGTAAGCTTGAAAGACAACTATTCTAATTTTACCCAGTTAATTTTCTCCACCTATGCTGATCTTTTCAAAGACAAAGTAAGCAAACTCCCAGTTGTGTATTCCATGAAGTTATATCCAGAGGTCAGTCCAGCAGTCTAACCAGCCTGGAAAGTTCCAGTAGCTATGCAGAACAGAGTCAAAGACAAAGTATTGCAGCAAAATGTGATTTGTCCAATCAAGGAGCCTACTGGATGGGTATCTTTCATGATCGTAGCTAATAAGAAAAGTTCAGATGACATTAGAATATATATTGATCCAAGAAATTTGAACAAAGCACTAAAAATACCTCACAATCAAATGCGTATAGTTGAGAAAGTCATTGCTTTTATGCCAAATACCACTGTTTTTCTGTCTTGGATGCAAAGAGTTAGTTTTGGAAAATTTTGCTTGATCAAAAATCTTCATTGCTAACCACTTTCAGTACTCCTTTTGGAAGCTACAGATTTTTGAGAATGCCATTTGGGATAAATTCTGCCAGTGGAGTCTTTCAGCGTACTATGGAGCAAACTTTTTCTGGGTATGTGAGTAGTATTATAATAGATGATATTCTAGGTGGAGGTAGTGGTGAAGCTGATCATGACAGAAGCCTCAAGAAAGTTCTGGAAAATGCACTTGAAGTGAATCTTAAGCTGAGTCCTAAAAAGTGCAAATTCTGGCTAAGTGAATTTACTTATGTTGGTCATTTGTTTACCAGTTCAGGCTTATGACCAGATCCTTCCAAGCAAACTGCAATTCTCAAGATGCCACTGCCAGACAATGTTCAAGCCCTACAATGTTTTCTTGGCATGGTTAACTATCTAGGCAAGTTCATTCCAGACTTGACCCAACTTTCAGCACTGCTCAGAAAGTTGACACGTAAAGATGTATCCTGGTCATGGTTAGAACAACACCAAAGAGCTTTTCATGCCCTGAAATAGAGAATTGCCAGTCCACCAACTCTCAGATACTATGATGTTCACAAACTGAAATGCAGTATGGACAGATAGAGAAAGAACTCTTGGCAACTGTGTTTGCATGCTCGAAGTTCCATGGTTATATTTATGGTAGACCTATCCAGATTGAAACTGATCATCAACCTTTGGTCACTATATTGAAAAATCCTATGCAAACAACTCCCACCAGATTGCAATGTATGATGTTGAAATTGCAAAAGTATCATTTAAGTCTTGTCTGCACAAAAGGTATACTTCTTTATCTTGATGATACATTTTCCAGATCACCCAGATCTACCATCGAACAGCATGAAAATGAGAAACTTGATTTTGAATTCATGAAAGTGAGACATTTTTCCTCTACACTTCTTGATGAGCTTAGAAGTTAGACATCCTCAGATCCAGTTCTTCAGAAGCTCAACCTCTTTATTAGCAGAGGATGGCCTTCAAAGCAATCTTGTTTACCAGATGACCTGCAACCTTATTTTCCTTACAGAGATGAGATTTTGCTTGAGAATGGTATCAACATGAAAGGTCCAGAAATAATTATTCCAAAACACTTGCAACAAGAGTATATTACTATTTTGCATCGTGGCCACCCAGGAACAAATTCTACCAAAAGAAGGGTGAGAGAACTAGTATTTTGGCATTCTGTATCACAAGATATTGAGAGAGTACTTTCATCTTGTTCTATATGTAATACTACTAAGCTGCAGCAACAGAAAGAACCACGTCAGCTAAACCAGATTCCTGGACTACTGTGGTTGAGTCCGCACAAAGTTATTTCTGACAATGGTACACAGTTTACAAGCCAGCAGTTCAAAAAATTTGCTGAAGACTGTGACTTTATTCATGTTACAAGTAGCCCTGAGTACCCACAGTCAAACAGTTTGGCAGAACATGTAGTTCAAAGTGTGAAACAGTTACTAGAGAAGTCGAAACGAAACAATACTGATGTTTTTCTGAATCTCTTGAATCTCAGAAATGTTTCTAGTAATAAACATCTTGGTTCACCTGCACAGAGGCTTCTGGCGAGACAAACCAAAACCACATTGCCAATCACCTGTAGTCTATTTGTTCCATGTGTTAAGAACAACAGATCAGTGAAAGCACATCTGTTAATGAAGTGCTTAACCCAGAAGTCCTAGTATTATAAGACCAGCAAACTGCTCAATCTATTACGAGATGCTCAATCTATTACGAGAAGGGGAGATAGTGAGGATGCAAATGACAAAAGGTGAACCAAGATGTTTATTACTAGAAACATTTCTGAGATTCAAGAGATTCAGAAAAACATCAGTATTGTCCAGAGCCGAGATTGTACATTGTGGAATAACAAGGAGCAGAATTTAGGCAAAATCAGAAACAACTGGTCCCAGTGTCCGAGCCTGTATTGCAGTATCATACCTGCAAGAAAGACTCTAGATCTCAAAATGAGTTATCCAGTGTTCCAGTTCCAGGTGACATTCCAGTAAATATCCCTATTCCTGAGAAGAATCCTGAAACTCCAGAAACAATTTGTTCACCACTGAGTGTCCTTGTTGCTAAACCAGTTCTGATTGCTATATAGCTAAATCAGGTCGCATTTCTAGACCATGTTCTAGATACATGGCAACTTGGACATGAACGTTGTATTTAATAACCACTATCCAAAAGCAAATTATTCTGAAACCACACAAAAGACCAGTGAAAACAGCTCTACTTTCCAAAATAAGAATTTAATAAAAACCTTTTAGTTGTCTCTCCTCTCCTAGCGCCTCGGCTGCAAGCCTTTACAGAGTAAAAAAGTGAAGCTCACTCACACAGTCCTTTTATACAGCTGCCATATCAATTAACAATTCATTACATAATAAAATCAGTTCCTAATTGTTAAGCTAACAATTAACCCATGAAATTCTGCCAATTGCACTCTTTATTCATTCCTAAAGGCTGCAAAGTTTCATATTTCATTATTAAAATTGCTTCCTTTCTTCTTAAAATCTTTTCAATACATTTTCATCTCCAGGTCTGTTGTATACTTGTTCCAAAATTGTGACTTTCATATTGTCTATTATACCCGCATGTTCTAAATGAAAATGTTCTGCCACTGGGCTGCTCATCTTCCTATTTTTAACATCCCTAACATGTTCTTTTATTCTCTCAGCCAGACTTCTTTTAGTTTCCCCAATATAGCCTTTGCCACAAAAGCATTTTATAAGATATATAATCCCCCTGCTAGTGCAGTTAAATGTTCCTATAGTTTTAAAACTTTTCCCCTTAATATCTTCAGCTTCTCTGATTATGTAAGGGCATATTGCACACTTTCCACAAGGGAAAGTTCCCTTCCTTGTTATTGCACATGCTAGCTTCTGTGTTGGTCTCTCAAACCTGCCTCTTACTAAAAAATCCTTCAAACTTCTCCCTCTCTGGAAAGAAATAGTAAGCTCAACATTCACCAAAGAAGGTAACTCCCTTCTTGTCTTGTTCCAACTATTTTTTATCATTTCATTAAATACTTTAGAAAAAATAGTATATTTTGTGACAAAAAACATTTTTGAGCATTCTCCCTTGTAATTTGTAACTACATGCTGACTATTTTTGTCCTTGTTCCCATAATCTTGTTTTTTGCTACTTTTTCCAAATACTTTATTATAACTTAGTTTCACTTGATTTGGGTCATAACCTCTCTCCATGAATTTATTGCAAACCTTATCACACTCTACTTCTGCTTCCCTAACATTGGTACATAGCCTTTTGACTCTTAACATTTCCCCATATGGGATAGATTTCAATGTATGTTCTGGGTGGCAGCTGGTAGCATGTACCATCCTACTCATTTGTTCGAACTTCCTATATATTTTAGCTTGAATTTTTTGCCTACTTGCCCTTCAGATTTATATCCAAATAATTGATTTCTTCTCCCATATGGATATCATCAAATTTGATTTTATATTCATTGTTGTTCAGATATTGTATAAATACCTTAGCTTCCTCTCTATCACCCTTACAAATAAAAATCAAATCGTCGATAAAACGAAAATATTGTATTACATGACCCTGAAAAACTATTTCTATAGACATGTTCCAACTCAAACAGTCCCATGAACAAATTGGCATACGCTGGGAAGGCTGCCCCCATTGCAGTTCCCATTTTTGTTTATATAATGTCCCATCAAATTCAAAATGTTGTTAACTAAACAAAAATTTAATAACTCCATTATATACTGAGTCCTTGGTGACTCTTTCAAAAAATATTGCACAGCCCTCAAACCCAGTTCGTGGGTAATACTGGTATAAAGACTAACTACATCCACTGTGATGAAAAACATGTCTTTTGTCCAGACTGTCTGTTTTATTTTATCCAGTAAATCATATGAATCCTTAATATATGATGTTAACTTGGTTACCTCTCCTATTAATATTTCATGCAAAAGACTAGCCACCTTATGTGTAAAGGAACTCTTTGCTGATACTATAGGGCGGCCTGGGGGATGGAAAAAGTTTTTATGCAGTTTTGGGACACAAAAAAATTTTGCTATAGTACTATTTTTTATATACAGTTTATTGTTTATGTCCCTAGCTGTAAAATAACATAACCTTTCCCCTTTCCTTAACAATTTATATAGTTCCTCTTGTGCCTGTTTAAGAATATTTTCCTGCACTTTACCATAAACTCCTTCATTCTTCAAATGTTCTAAACACATGTTATAATAGTCCTGTGCATTCAATATGACTAACTTGCCCCCCTTGTCTGATGGTTTAAACACTATATTTCTGTTCTGACTCATATCCTGTAATTTGCACCATTCTTCCTTATTCAGGTTGTAACTCCTATTTTTCTTAATAATAGGTTTTAGTTCTCTCTCCACAAAAAACTGTGTCGCATTACTAAAGCGTTGTATATGTGCATTTTTACTAGTTGGGCAAAATGTATTATTTGCTTTAATCTTACTAAGGTCAAACAATGTATAAGCATTGCTTTCTGTTTCAGACTCACATGTGAAATAGTTGTCCTCACTTGTTACTGAATCGCTTGAACTTTCTAAACAATCATCTTCCTTTTTGATTAAAGAAATATTCTTTTAAATACATTTTCCTTACCAGCTCTAGAATTTCTCCCTTAACTTCATAGAGTCTAGGTAACACTGTGGGTATGAATTTCAGTCCTTTCTCTAGGACATTCATTTCCACTGTGTTAAATTCATATTCAGACAGGTTAATAACATATTCATTTGTATTAGGTAACAGTACCTTATTTATTTGTCCATTTACTTTTCTTTTTATAATGTCCATCTCCCGGGTCCCTGGTCTGGTTGTATGCCTGCCATCCTCGCTTATGTTGACACTGCCACCGTCGGTTCTATTGGAGTTTCGAAAAGTATTCTGAAAGGTTCTTTCATCTTCTGCCGACTGCAGAACTGGAAACTCCTCTTCCTCCTCGACTGAAGATGCTCCACTCTCCCCCGACATAAAACTCTTGTTCCCCTGTGCCCCGGAAGTGATGTCATCCCTCTTGAAACTAACGTTCCGCCTCTTGTTGTGCTGGTTGGTGGTGAACAGGAAAGCCCTTTCCTGTTCATAATCGCGAATGTCCCTTTGCAGCTTGTGTGTCTTCCGCTGCAATAATTCTTTTTCATAGGATTCCAACTTCATATTAGTATCATTCAAGAATGTCTCAAGTACTTTGCTAGATGAAGTTTTAATAATTTCTTCACATAAATGTTTAGTTTCCTTCTGTAATTTTTCCCTGTTTACTTTATCTCTCTCCACCAATATATTTACCCATTCAATGCTGCAGCGATGAGCAGCAGCTACCCATCTCTCTTGAAAATGGGTCTCCAGTTCTTCAGAGGGTATAAATGGTGAAGATGGATTCTTGAGTGCTCTTAAACCTCTTGGTGTTATATCTAGCTCCAAATATCTCTGGAGACTATTGATATTATAAAATACAGAAGTCTCTTTAAAAATAATTCTCTCTAGCTGAGAGCACAAATCTTGCACTGCTGGCGTAGTTAATGGATCTTTCTTTTTACCTATTTTGGCAAAGGGGTTGTTGATAACACGCTGTCTTGAATTCTCCCATCTTTTAAATGCACTTGGCATCACAACATTGGATGTATCTACATTGTTGGTTCTTTGTCCACAAATAATACTCTCTCCTCCTTCTGTCCTTGACACACTGTTGTTGCTTTCCATGTCTTCACTGCTGAAATCCATATTAATTTCTCGAAAAATTCGAGGAAAGGAGCACAGAATTTCACTGGTCATGGATAAAATAACCACTGTCCAAAAGCAAATTATTCTTAAACCACACAAAAGACCAGTGAAAACAGCTCTACTTTCCAAAATAAGAATTTAATAAAAACCTTTTAGTTGTCTCTCCTCTCCTAGCCTCTCGGCTGCAAGCCTTTACAGAGTAAAAAAGTGAAGCTCACTCACACAGTCCTTTTATACAGCTGCCATATCAATTAACAATTCATTACATAATAAAATCAGTTCCTAATTGTTAAGCTAACAATTAACCCATGAAATTCTGCCAATTGCACTCTTTATTCATTCCTAAAGGCTGCAAAGTTTCATATTTCATTATTAAAATTGCTTCCTTTCTTCTTAAAATCTTTTTCAATACATTTTCATCTCCATGTCTGTTGTATACTTGTTCCAAAATTGTGACTTTCATATTGTCTATTATACCCCCATGTTCTAAATGAAAATGTTCTGCCACTGGGCTGCTCATCTTCCTATTTTTAACATCCCTAACATGTTCTTTTATTCTCTCAGCCAGACTTCTTTTAGTTTCCCCAATATAGCCTTTGCCACAAAAGCATTTTATAAGATATATAATCCCCCTGCTAGTGCAGTTAAATGTTCCTACACCTAACCAAAGAGAAAAGAATCAATTTTTATTTTAAAGTTTAATACTTTGATTCCAGGGGGACTTAAGAAGGAGTGTCATTGGAAATGTTTTCTTTAATTGTTTTTATTGTATTAATGAGTTAATTAATTATATAATTGAATAATAGTTTGTATTTTGTGTATTTAAAGGGCATTTGGGGAAGTAAATACATATTCTGTAAAGGCTTAATCAGCCAAGGCGCCAAAGAAGTGTGTTCCTGCTTACTGCTGCCAACCTATCTGTTTGTTATTTTAATAAATATGAAAAAGAACTGGATATACTGTCCGGTTTGTTTATTTTTGTGGTGGAATATATTCATCTATTTGTTGTTGTGGAACTAGATTTGAACCTTGCATCAGCTGTATTTGTTCTCTAAGATAACTGCACTTAAACCTTGGGCCACAGAAACAGTCATCTGACAGGTACATTTTTTTCACTGGTTGCTACTACCCAGAGTGCTTACGGACATGCACTTGCAAACAGTCTAGTTTGTACTAAAGAAGGCAGGCCAAATTAAACATTTTTCACTTTTTTTCTTTTGGACATGATCCATGTTTGAGCACTGTTAAGTGGAACGCAAATGCAAACAGAGTTATATAAAAAATACAAACAAAAACTGAAAGGAAAGTTAACATAGTCAAAGGGTAAATATAGCAATGACCAGAGCAAGAAGTGAATTACAGTGATACATTCATCCTTCTGATATCTCCTTGTAACATCCGAACTTTAATTTTTAGTACACATTATCAAGACTTTAAATAATGCTAAAACATGGGAAAGGGAGCAGATAACAGGTCACATGTTGTTAGTAATATTGAAAATAGCTGATTTTCAAAAATGCAATGATAAAATAAAATGTATGTCAATATTTACTCACACCCCATCTGTAAAATTATCTGTAAACTGGATTCAAACCCTGCATCAGCTGTCTTCATTCTGTAAGTTCATTGCACTTACCCCTTATGCCACAGGGAAAGTTAACTGTCAGGTGCATTTTTTCACTAAGTTCTTTCCAGAGTGCCGACAGCCTTGCACTGGCACCAAGCTAGCTTGTTCTATAAAAGGTAGCCCAAATTAAACTGTTCACTTTTTTTCCCTTCGGCCATGAACTGTATTTGAATGCTGCCAAGCGGAGTGCAATGCAAAAGCATCATAAAAATACCTTGTACTGAAGAGCAACACATTTAATGGAAATATGTATCAAGGAACACAGCAGTTATAGTATTAAAATGATACCGTCATCCTTTTCACCTCTTCTTGCCACATCACAAGTGGCACTTAGGTTATACATTAGGATTTAATGAAATGGCAATTGTTCTGAAAGGGGACACATAGAGAATGGCAGAAGGTCATTCTTACCACAATACATGCAACTAGTCATGACATAAAAGTTTACAATATATTGTATAACTGTCATCGATACTTGTAAGATATGGATAAATTCTCCAGCATATATGACACATATGACATTACTCATGCTACAGTCTCTGTATTATCACACTTTACATAATGTCATATGTGACAACATACATAGTAATATTGTTACTAATAATGAGAAGAGGTGATTTACAGCAAACCTTTCTAACATCAATTCACAGGGACTACAAGTAAGGTTTTTTATCATGTATCACAGACTTTCCCTGTGTTCATTTCATACACAACATTGGCTGTCAATGTTTATTCTGAATCCAGTCATATGAATATCTAAAAACTGGATTTGAAACCTGCATTATGTGGCTTCTTTCTTTAAGCTCACTTCACCTACACTTCCTGCCACAGGCACAGTTATCTAACAGGTAGAATGTATTCACTGAGTACTATACAAAGTATTAATGGCTGTGCAGCAGGCTCATTTGCACTACAGAAGGTGGCCCAAATTAAATATGTCTCTATTTTCCTTAGAAAGTGAACTGATGCTCAGCATTAGGGACAACTGCCAGGCAAGAGTGTGCAATGCCAAATGACATGCAAAGGATGAAGGGAGATAAAATGAAAAACATATTTAAATAAAGGAAACATGAAACAAGTAGTTATAATGTACATTTCTGATGTTTCCTCAACTTTGTTGTCCTGCAACATGAACATATGCTCCTTAAACATCAATATGTTTACACAAACAGCATTCTCTCTTGATTTGAACCCCATCATACTTGGGCATTTACAACACATACTTGAAATTATCATCAGTATTTTCCACAGACACATACATATACTGCAAAGAAAAAAGTAGATCACATATACTCAGGATGTGACATAGTATCAACTGACATTACAGATGCAATAAATCCAAGTTCTGAAAGTTGTCCTTTGTAATTTGCACTTAAATGAGTGGATGACTGGGATTTTGACAACAGTTAAGGTAATCTTTCCTCACACACTATAAAATAAAAAATTGCAACACTGCAGCTCTTTTCTTCTCTTTATTTTGTGAGCATCATTTCCTTAACAATGCTTCTCTAACAAGACTGCTATGTGATTTGCATTAGTTTTGATAGCGGTTTCAATGAGTACTGTACTTTCATAGAACTGCAAATTTTGCTCAGAGGCACAAAGTGCAGTCATAAACAATTCATACAAAAGTTAGGAATGCTGCTTTCCTAAGTCAGTCAATGTACTCACAGACTTTCTTGTAAGTCTCTTACCCCCTGACCTATCCTCAGTAAGTGCACATCAGAGAGGACTGACTGTGAAACCCCTGATTGTTCCTGCAGTCAGACTAATCATTCACACGTGCACGCCCTTAGCAGGTAACACTTCTCAATGCTCATCTTTGCACTGCTAGGGCACATGCATGCTATCTTGCATATCCTTACACCATGTTTATCTGCCTTGCACTTAGTGCAGATTGTGGAATTCATGAATGCTAATAAGTTCACATGCCATTTGCATATTCACAGTGCTCAGAGGGCTGAATCTGCACTATATAAAGATACTTGTGTAGGTAAGGAACTTATATCATAGTTGGAGAGACTGGATCCAGAGATCCTGACACGATCTTTACTTTCAAAGCTTGATCCTAGTTTAACAACTGACTTGTTGCAAAGGTATGTTGCTGTTTGTCTCACCGAATGATATATTTTAACTTTGCTTATGGATTGCATTTCACAATACACTTATTGGTTTATTGTCTGCATTTTTTTCAGTAGCTGTTAGCATCATCAAGTATATCAGTTATTTTTTACCCATTAAAAATGTTTCTAAAAATGTTACTTTACACTTAATGGAAAGTTTTATCTGGGAATCTGATCAGTTATTTCAGAAGAGTGTTGTATTACTCATTAGCAAAGTCAGGGGGGTTGCATTATTAGCCCTCAAAATTGTATTAAGACTGCAATGTATACCTGGCTGTCTGCCAAATAAGTGGATATCCCCCAATAATTTTAGCCATTTTTCCTGGAAAGGTATACATTATTATTGTTAATGCTGAAATGTACTACAAAGTTACACAAATGCCATCCTCCTGAAGTACTTTTAGTAGTTGCTTTTCATTTCCTTTCTTTGCTTGGGTGGGGGGATCTGTATTAAGTTGTGTGTACTCATATGCAGCCTTACCTTTTCATTTATTTTGTGCATGCTAAATGGATATATTCATAAATACTTGTTTTGTTAACAATCATTTTTGGGTTATGTATCTATTTTTTTTCCTTCTATGTTTCCTCTCATGCAGGGCTATAGAGCCCAAGATAACTACACCCTATAAACTGCCATACATGATGTTGAGAATAAAGTGATCATTCATGCACTACATTGCCAGAGCTCATTCCTCTTATAGAGAGGTGGAGGTACCAAATCCTTCCATGACTGTATCTGGGAGCAGGTAGTCAATGACATAAATCCAGCAGGAAGCCGTGGTCATACATAGCCAACAATAAAACATAGTGCCAATGATATGATTCCAGAGATGAGATATATGGTGGCTGCAATTGCCCAGGAATGTAAAGCTGGGGGGGGGGTGATCCTGCTACTGAACCACTACTGACTGAAACAGAGGACTTCCTGTCCACTGTCAGAGATCCAGACAGCTCATCACAGGGCTCACACAGAATCATTGATGTTGGAGTTGACATGGAAGACAACCCAAATGTGTCTACTACAGAACTTCCAGGTATGCAATATAGCTAAATAACTCTCATTGTAGATATATCTCTTATCTTTTAATATGTTTCACATAATATAAGTTTGATCAGTTAGTATTCTATTTCTCTCTTCTGTTGCATTGATTACTTGTTCTCATAGGTAATCCTGCCAGTAGCACTGTGAAACTCCTACCTCCTGATGTCAGAGTATGAGTAGCCTCTGATGATGATGGCAGCAATGAAGAGGCACAGTCTGGGGTGGAGATGGTCAGTCTGACATTGATGTTGTGCCTATAATATCTCCTACCCCTATTTCAGACACAGTCAGTATGTCTACACATACCCATGACACAGAGACCTCAGACATAGGTCAACTTGAGGATGACACAATTAATAGAACTGGTTGATTCTCCCCATAGCCATTGTGAGAGTGAAGTGCCACACAGGCAGGTTGGTAGAGTTGCTCAACAAAGCCCTGTTGCCCACCCTCCTCCTAATGTTGATGTGTCAGTAGCTGCCAAATAACACATGTGTAGGGCCATCAGAGAGGCACAGGCATGTTCCACCCCAGGGCATCAGAAACAACTGTGCAAGTATTAAATATTGTGCATTCTGATGTGTGGAACTGCTTGAACCCTGTGAGTGACTGCCTGGAGAGGATGAATGACACACTGGATCGAGCAGTGTCTGCAATGGAACATCTGCTGGGGGAGGGTCAGCATCCACATAGCTGAAGAGATGCTGTGTCACCTGGTGTTAGCCAATGTGGCTGTGCAAGATCTCACTTCCAAAGTGCCACAGTTTCTACTGCTCCATCAGTGACTGTGGTGTCCACACTCACATGTGGTAGACCATGTAGTCATGGTCCAGGATGTAGTCATGATGATAGTTCTTCCAGTAGATATCACTCATGTTCAGGTAATACCCCAACTTCTAGTTAGGGCCATGGAACTAGCAGAGCAACTCCTGGTACAGGTAGTTCTCATGGTCATGGGTGACAACACAGAACTGACTAGTTTACCACATATGGCTTACATCTCTCTGAGATGCCAGGGCATAGTTGTAAAACAATGTTTAATCATGTTCATGAAGACACACACACCCATACACACATTCACAAAAACTTTCCCATACCACCACATACACATTATCTAAACAGGACTGTTGTCTGATATAAATATCTTGCTGCTGGCCCTGAAAATTGGATTCTTAATGAATGTTTTACTACTCACACACACTCACTTCTTTGATGTCAGGCTCGCATTCCTCTACCACCCCCCACCCTATGCAAGTGGTGATGACTGTGCCTTGCCCTTTGCACATTTCTTTGTGACTTCAGGTTGCATATATGTCTAATGCACAGAGTGGATTGCTAATGCTTACTTACACATAAGCTTGCTTTAATGTAAATTGTTGACTCTCACTTTATTTCTGTTAGCATTTTTAGTAATGCAGTCAAAGTACATATTTAAGTATCACCTATTGATATACTTGTGCAAATGATGCTACCATTGACCTGCTCACTGGTTTATATACAGCATTCAACTGAAATGCATGATGCACAGTATTGGGCAAAATCTATAGCTGTATATTGCAAAAATTATTTGTTAGCTATTACTAACATTAATGTATACCTGGGACATGTTTCATCTCAGGGACATGAGTATTTGCATATGAGAGTAATCAGTTACATACCTTTTTTTTCCATACAGTCATCAGACTTACATTGTTAATACTGCAGATACAACATGTGTCCTTCAGGGTTGTCTCTGATGCTATCAGAACACAGTCATGACATGGTTAAGTAAAAGTCATACAGTTTTGCAGGCATCACTTTTAATATTTGTATGTGCTTAGGCTATTGGATTTTCAATTAGGTAGTCAGTGTCTCAGAGCCATGACATATTGTGCACGCCAGTGTCTGCCAGCAGCATCTCTGGCTGGTAGTTTTCCCTCAGACATAGGTCAACTTGATGATGACACAATTAATAGAACTGGTTGATTCTCCCCATAGCCATTGTGAGGGTGAAGTGCCACACAGGCTCATTGTCTGTAGCTGCTGGAGACACTGGCCCTGTATGTAGTCCTGGAAAATGTGTTCCTGCCCCCAGTTGTTTTTGTTAAAGCTGTTTTCTGAGAATTAAATTACGCAACATGCCACAGACTGTGAGTATTAAGGCAGAGGTTGCTGGGTCATACCACAGGGCACCTTCTGATGTGTATAGACACCAGAACTTTGATTTGAGCAAGCTGAATATGTTTTTTTCTTCTTGGTTTGGGTATGGAAATTGCTGTATACTTACTCAGTGGGGTTGTGTGGGTTTCTTATTGGTGTGATGAGCAACATTTCCAGTGCATAACCTGCATATCTCATTAGATGACCTTGTAGAAAGTCATCCCTACCAAACCTCATGTACAGCTTGCAGGTGTGCCATATGTGTGAGTTGTGAAAACTGCCTGGGTTACATAGACAAACATTACAGATGTTCCTTGAGCATTACAGACAACCTGGCAGTTTATGGAGTGGTATCCTTTCCTGTTAATGTACCTCCTTCCCTGTTCAACCTGGTGGGACTTTTATTTCTATGTGTGTGCAATCCATGGCCCCCAAAACTTCAGGGAAGTGCACTTGTGCATAAAATTTCTGCATGATTTTTGCCATCACCTCTGGGTTGCATGGAAAACAGATATACTCCCTTGCAAGTTGTAGCACTGCATTTAGAAAATGATGTAATATTCTAGCAGCTGAGGCCTGTGACACCCCTAATATATCCCCTCTGGGTCTCTGGAAAGTATCTGTAACTAGTATACGTAATGTTACACATACCTTTGTTTCCACTGGGATGGGTTGTCCACAATTCCCTGGGGCCTCAGGTGAGGGCAGTAGAGGTTGCATATTTCCTCTAGTGTTTTCCTGTCCACCTGGTATCGCTATACACTTTCTGTGTCATGCAGTCTATGGTGAGTCAAATGGGGTCTAAACACCCCTCTTCTTCTTTTTCCTCTTGGCTGACATCTGGTAGCAGCACCTTCAATTGAAGCCTGTATTACAATCAGGTTAATAATGACACGAGCAACCCCTAACAGTTTTTTTCTAAGTGTTATTGTGGCTCTATTCCAGAGTTTTGGATTTAAGGGCAAATGGCTACACTAGGTGTACACAATTACTTTACAGGTTCCTGAATAGCTCTACCATGTTGAACTGGTTAATTAGCATGTAATTCAGGTATTTATTTGTTCATTAACATATTTTGACATTTACCCTTGTTTTGAGGCCCTACACTAAGTGTAGAGATGTTTAATGAATATAAAATAGCACATTATTGTGTGCACAGCACTGCACTACTAGTGCATGCTAGCAGTACATTCTATGTAGGCATTCAGGAATCTGCCTTTAGTCTTCTGTGTATTCCACTAATGACCCTCCCTCTGCCTGATCCAAGATAAACCCTTTCCCTTAAAACCTGTCAAATTTTAAATCTACAGCCTAGATTTCTCTAGAACTCATGATACTTATGAGAAGTAGAAAAAGTGCATAGGAAACTTGGAAATAAAATCCAAATTATCCTAAACCATACAATATTTACCAATCACTAAAAACCAAAAAGAGAATAAAAACTAATGAACCAAAGGTCACCTATCTTAAATTCCTACAAGTCATCAAACTTGCCTACTCTAAATCATTTTGGAAAACAATAAAAAATAATTTCCTCTAAAATATTTCCAAGGCTAAACAATTTCTCATTTCAACTTAGCCCAGAACTTACTAACCTTACTGCTCAACAGTAACTTCTTCACCCTCACAAGCATTGCTTATGTTTAAAATCTGTAAAAACCCATTTCCTGATTCCCCCTTTTGTTCTCTAGTCCATAAGCCTAATTTTTACTTTAAATTATCTTTTCCGAAACTACTACAAATCTGCTCAAAAAGACAAATTACACAAATAATCCCTACTTCCACACCCTATACCCACAATTCCTTTTCAGGGTGCATAACTCCTCTGTAGGCCATTGGCTTCTGTCTTTAACCTCACCATAACAACTAAGCCCCTCTGAACTTTAAGCATTGTCTCATCATTCATCATCAAGGTTAGCACTCCTTCAGGGCTAGGCAATGACAGACTCATCTCAAACAATTATCCCATAGCAGAACTGTTTGAAAAGATAATGTAACAAGAAATCCTAGACTGCATCCAAACCTATGATACTCTTACAGACAAACAGCATGATTTAAAAATAAATACATCACATTAACTCCATTTAGACCCTCACTGACACAATAATTTCAAATATGGAACAGGGTCAACTCACGTTACTAAAACATTTGATAATGTTAATCACTACTTATTTCTACAGATGCTACAAAAAGTCATGTTCTTTGACAATGTCTGCAGTTGTCTTAAAAGCTACCTGCCCCAAAGAATATTCACCATTTCCTCAAGGTCTCATTTTCCACATTCAGGTATGCTCTCCAAAGGGTCCCTCAAGGGTCTGTACTTGAGCCTTTACTCATTCCATATTCACCAATGACCTTTACTCTTTTCCATATTCACCAATGACCTCCCTACTGATCTACTCTAATGCCCAAGTCTACTGTCTGTAGACAATATATTAATTCCCAGTGCAAATAAAAATATATCCACACTACAGCATTCTATGCTAAATGACTTTATTCTTCTTTAGAATTTGTTTGACACTAATAAATTAAAAATCAGCACCCTTAAAATTAATGTAATCTTATCTGGAATCCCCAGAAAGCTTAGTAACCCATAAAAAAGTCCAACAAATGCTGATCCTAATGGCATACCACTGCCAAATATCACAGAGCAAACATATATTGGCATCCTAACTGACCATTCACTAAACTTTCAAACTCACATAGAGCAACAGCCTCAAATAGTCTTATATTAGCTAAACATTGTCTGCAAAACCTACAACCTACTTATACCAGAAGTCAGGAAAACTATTACATTAAATATGCTTATACCACATTTTGAATTATGTCCTCCCTTTATTTGCATCACTTCCTATCTCAATGCCTCTGTTCTTCAAATATCTGAAAATAAGATTTTAAGGTTTGTATACCTTACTCCAAAAATGATTCAGAGTACTTCTATTAAGGAAGCTAATTGGCTACCTAATACTGACATCCTCATTCCACCTGAACTCTCTCACTCACAAACATCTGTTTGACTCCTACTGCTCTCTTGTTTGCTGCTAACTAATGATTCATCCTAGTAACCCCTTTCTCCAAAATCACAATAACATACTATTCAGTATACCTCCTTTTATTCCGGCTAGGGGGAAAATTATTCTTAAAACTGGTCCTTCGAATCTTAGATTCCTTCCCAAAGAAAATAAGAACATCTGAAAACCTTCCTCAGTTCCACAAGGAGCTCATGCAACACCCACAAAAACAGCCAGACTGCTCCTACGGAAGAGATGAATGCTGACTATCCACTCCCATTAATTATATCATTACCATCTTCCCATAAAACACCCTCTTGCTGTTCCATGTTTTCTACTAATTTTGTAGTGCAAATTTTTCTCAAGCATTTTCATTTGTATAGGTTACTGATTTTTCATTGTTATGCCTTTTCTTCATAGTAGATCCTTCTACTCTTATTTCCACTAGCTTAGATTTGTTGTATGTTTTCACAGTGAAGATGTTTCAACATTATACAGATATCCTCTCTCATACTTTACGATTAAGTGAAAATTTGCTGTGTGTAACATTTTAATTATGTTAGAAACTGCTGTTACATTTATTTGATTTATTTGCGGATTTATTTTTTCTTCATCCTTAAACTTGTATGTTTGTATTTTCATGTTTGTATTTGCTTCTGGCCCAGGATATGACTGAAAGGGGTCCTTAGATCAGCTCACTTATCCAGTCAACAAACTTTAAATAATTGAATAAATAACTATATAAATAACTATATTTCATCATACATTTTTAAATTAAAAAAAAAAATCATAAGGAGTCTAACATCATTAATACAGCTCCTAGGTTCTACTTTAAAAGTTGTATTACTGGGGAAAAAAAAAAAAAAAAAAAAAGGATTTCAGATTTCACAAAATGCAAATTTGCAGACTAGGAAAAGATGCAAATCATCCATAAATACTTGTTTCAATGACAAAAATCCCACATCACCCTACTCATTGTATAATAACACCAGTATATGGTTACAGTATAGGTTGTGATGATATTTTCACTCATTTTAGGCTTCGCTGTCATGACCAAATCCAATATATTATGCATTACATCACAACTTATACCCAAACCATTTATTAATGCTATAATATTGTGGGGGCCTCAATGTTGATAAATAATACTAAATGATTTAGGATAGGACAAACAAACATCTCCTAGTGAGGTTAAGGCAAAGCTGGAAGATATCCCCTGCTTGAAGACATACATTACCTAAGCAGACAAACACTTAGAACATTCATATTATATTTAAACATAGTGTTTGATCCAGATAAATCTGAGCACTAAATGGTACCCTTCTCTGAATATACCAAACAATAGAGAAAGGCAAATAAATATCTGATAAGTTGTGCACTAACCAAGAATTAGCATTTTATTGCTGAAATGACAACCTGATGAGACTATATGTGAATATACTGCATAGGGAGGATTGCCACCCATTTAAAACAGCAATTTTAGACAAATATCTATTTTGGGTCTTCAACTCATATTTTTGTGCAATTAGGGTGGAGTGCACATAATCATTTAAAATATCCATCAATACATTAATTTCTTTGTGTCAGAAAATTGTCAGAGTGTAATCTTGTTTTACGCATCTTCTTCAGCTTTTCTTACTTGTATTTTCACTGGGCTATGGATATTGATGAAGGGTTCATTCTTAGACTGGGTAATGCTCATGTGTTTTCTCAGGTGTTATGTTGTCAGGTTCCTTCACCATGGATTCAGGCATGCCTGATGTCAGGCAACTGTCTGGGACTAATGATGATGCCAGCCAAATTCTGAAACAGTCAGAGGTGTTGGTCTCAGTGGTAGCCTAAAGTAATGTGATGGCCATATCCTCACACACTTAGGATCATAGGACACACTTAGGATCATAGGAGGTTACTAGGCTAACAGCCCCAGAGCCCTTACAAGCCTAGCCAAGTTCAACCCATGTTGGCAAGGGTGTCTGGTCCAAGCAGACACTAAAATCAGCATCTATTGCCCCTGTCCAAGAGGTGTCCCGGGGTGAATTTTCAGTTACCCATCCCATCGTCCAAATTACGCTTAAATAAGGCAAATGAGGGGCTCTGTTTAATATGAATAGGAAGCTTGTTCCAAAAGTGGGGCAACCTCTGTGAGACAAATCTGTCTCTCCAGCAAGTTCTGTTGATATCACATACCAGGTTAAGGTCCTTTGAGCGAATGACCCATTATGCCATTTGACTTGCGAATGTGCAGCACTTCCATTAAAGCTGGCTCAGAGATTGCTCTACATGCAAGGCACAGGTCACCCCTGAACAGTCTGTATGACACAGAGTAAAGTAACAATGAATTCAATCTGTCCACATAAGATAGATCTTGAAGACCCTGAATTTTCTTTGTAAGGAACATTTGTGGTCTCTCCAATTGCTGCAGGTGTTTGGAAAGGAACATACTAAAGGGAGTGTTACAGTCTATCATTGGCCTGATGAGAAAAGAGTACAAGGGGGTTATAACCTCTTTTTTCTGGAAGCAATGCCCTTACTTATGAGATGAGAAATATAAAATGCCCTTCTTACCACTGTGGGGACATGGTGATTGAAGTTAAGGTTGTTGTCAACCTGTGTGCCCAGATCTCTCACCACTGACTGTGTGCTTATGGTATTACTACTGATGTGGTAGTTTGCAGGAGCATCACTCTTGCCAAAGGGGATGATAATGCATTTTTCTGCATTAAGCTTAAGACCACGAACTTGGCACCAGTCATTAGTCTGTGTAAGACCTTCTTGCAGGATGTTGACATCACTAGGGGTTTCAATGATCGCTCCCAGTTACCAGCCACCAGCAAACTTTGCAAGCCACAGTCCTTTAGTTTTAGCCTGTACTTTGGAGAAGTAAATTTTGAACAGTAGGGGGTCCCAGAACCAATCCCTGTGGAACACCACTGGTTATAGATCTGCTGGAGGAGGTAGAGTCCCCTATTTTGACCATATGAGTTCTATCAATCAGCCAGTTTTCAACCCACCTGACAATATATGGGTTGATATCCAGCTGGGTGAGTTTATCAATGATGCCTGAGTGGGGGGTTGTGCCAAAGGCCTTTGCTAAGTTTAGGTAGGCTGTATGAAGAGATTTGCCCTCATCTAGGTTTTTGGTGACTGTCTCGAAAAAGTGCGCCAAGTTTAACAGACATGATCTCCCGTTGATAAAGCCAAATTTGGTGGGGTGGAGCATTTGGAGATTTCCTATATCTTTGTTAATAAGGTCCATAATGATTCATTCCATGGCTTTGCAGATAAGGCTGGTCAGGCTAATGTGTCTGTAGCTCCTGGGGTCCATGGATGTACCCCCTTTGTGCAAAGGGATGATAGTAGCTGCCTTCCATTCCACTGGGATGAAGCCAGTGCTTAGGCTGTGACTGAATAGCATGCTCAATGGTGATGTTAATTCCTGTTTTTACCCATGTAGAACACAGCTTGGGTTGTTGTCTGGTCCCATAGAGGCTGCGTTTTTGGCCTTGGAGAGGGCATTTAAGACCTACTCCTTAGATATACTAGGTGGGAAACAGGTGTTAGGGATGCTTTGGGGTATATGTGGCAGGGGCAGGGAAGTGAAGTTTTCACTGAACCTGTCAGCCAGCAGATTTGCTACATCCACAGGTTCTATATATGTAGTACCATTAACTATGAGTTCAGCGCAAATCTGGGCCTTATTTTTGAGGTTATGGATGTAACTAAAGAACGCCTTGTAGTTATCCTTAGTTAGGGAAGCTAATTTGGTTTCATAGTTAGCTTTGGAGGACTTCATTAGGAGTCTTATTTGCTTGTTTAAGTTGTGGAGGGAGCGTTTCCAGTTTTGAGACTGTTCTTTCCTACTCTTAGACAGCAATTTCTTTCTCCTGTTGTACAACCTATTAATGGCAGTTTCCCACCAGGCAGGTTTGTTTTTCCTTGAAGATCTTGCTTTGGTTCTATCAGGTATGGCAGAGTCAATACAATTGTACAGGTGCTTATATAAAGCATTGCTGTATAACTCAGCATAGGCATCTGTTCCATCAGTGGAGGGAGGGGCTATGAAGCTATTTATGCCGTCATGTAAGAGGCTGTAATTGGCCTTGGAGAAGTTTTTAAGTCTAGTTGTTGCTAAGGGGAGGGGGTGTTGTGTTATAGTTACTTCTAGTGAAACTGGTTTGTTGTCAGATCTCACCATGATGCAGCTGTCACCCATGTTGCTGAGCACCAGGTGCAGGATGTTTGATCCCCTTGTGGGTGTGTCAACCAGCTGGTCCAGGGCATTGGAGTTAACAAAGTCCAGGAACCTTTGGACAAGTGACTCTATGGATGGGTAATTAAAGTCACCCAAAACCAGGGTGTTTGGCTTTATCTTGATTGACTTAAGTAGATCCAAGTAGACTGAGCGGATGTCCTGATTCATAGAGGGGGTCCTATAGCTGGTAATTACCTGAAGAGGGGTCTTAACTACAGTCAATTACACCTAAAGTAATTCAAGGGAATCATGCTGTTTAACCAATCTAGAGGTATATTTATCTTTAATGAATATTGATACACCACCTCCTTTAGTTCTCATACCTTCAGTTTGTGGTCTGACTTTATGGAAGGAAAAGTAACCTGGTATAGCTGGGGTGTTTTCCATAGCCTTAAACCAGGTCTTAGTGTCTGCACAAAAGTCAACATCTTCCAGGGTGAGAACTGCTTCCAGTGAGTGTATTTCTGGTTTAGACTCCTAGCATTTAGCAGCATAACCTTGAGGTTGTGTTTAAAGTTGGAACCCTAGGTATGTGTCTGCGCAACCCACTCCTCAGACCTAAGGTTCAAACTTAGGACAGGATAAGGCCAACAAATCAGTGTAGGGATGGCCCTCAACACCAGTGTCAGAGTCAACTTTTGCTGGCATCAACTTTGTCAAGTGTGAAGGGGACCCGAAAAGTCAGTATGCCGGTGGCCAGCTATGCCATAGGTACTGCCTCTTTCAGATCTGGATGTCTCTATGCCCACTATTCAATGACTGTGAAGTGCCACTATATAGGGACAGGCTGAGACCAATGCAGTCATAGCTGAGCTGGACAGGGTACTGTGTAGTCTGTGTAATAACCTAAAGGAGTGCCTGAGCCATATGTGCAGCATGCTGGATAGGCAGCAAAGGGAGTCTAGCCACTAAAGATGCCCTTGTGTGGTCACCCATCATATCTAATGGTCTTCCTGTAACGGGTCATCCTCCTTCTCCAGTGGAGAACCCATCTCAGGAGGAAGAAGGCCTGTTGTAGGGTCCATTGTGCCAGCACCTCCACACCACCATCCAGTGATGAAGGCACTGTGGGGCATTATGGGCATAGATACAGAAGGAGTGTTCATACTGGGATCATCCATAGTACATCCCACTATTTTCAGTCATGGAGCACTCCATGTCCATCATCTGTGATTAATGTGGATCCTGCCTGTGCCCTACGCAGGAAAGGGCACCTTACAGATGAAGATGTGCACAATTGGCATATAGATCTCTTGCAGATTCCCTAGACCTCTTCATCAGATGTCAGTACAGTGCGGCATCATCTGCTGAAGCTGTGTCCCAGATCTGCATGTGGGACCTTAATTGCAATGTGGGTATAGGGTATTGCTCATAGTACCTCAGGGTACTGAACTATGTTATAAAATGCCTGCATGGTGTTGCTTCTGCCCTCTGAGGTATTTGGAAACCACATATGCTCCCCCGCATGTTGTTGAGGTTGATGCATGGAATACACTTACTGTGAGACCCAATAGTCATTAGAAGGTCTCTGTAGTTGCTACTGTCAAAGCCACACATACCTTGATATCCATAAAAGTGGGTATACAGCCCATTCACCTACATAGAATGCAACTCTCCCCAATTATCTCCTGCATGACAATTCTATCCACACAGTAGCAGTTCACTATGACAGTGTCTTGGAGGGCAGTGTGTAAGTGCAGAAGGATGACTCAGCAGTAGTGTGGGTGATGATGCACAGCTCATTGACTACTGGCAGCTAGAACAGTCACTTGCACAGATATATATATATATATATATATATATATATATATATATATATATATATACTAATATGGCAACTACTCTTTAAATGTTTTCATGGTCTCATTCCCCTAACTCCAGGACTTCACTGTGGTCAGCAATCCTGGAGGTAATGTCAGCTCATGTCAATTTTTTTAATATTTCTGAATTACTCTGCCATAATATTTACCTGCGTTAGCATCTGCCATTGCTATCATTTTAATAATGCTGCTCATTTCCATGTCGTTAAACTTCATTTGCATAATATTCAGGCCTTGGCATTTCTCGGCCTGCTGCGATCACACTCAGTATGCTTCTAAATTGTCACTACCTTGTGTGCGGCCGTTCTTTGCACAAACATGCAGAATATTTCTGAATCTCAAGGTCAATTTCTTTCCATTTTGATAATTTTTGCCAAGGCCACCCTTTCATTGAAACATCTTTCAGAAACTGCATTCTATGTCAGTGTCACTACCTCTCTGAAAGTGTTTTACTTTTTCCTTCTATAATTATCAACTCATCACCATCATCTTCATTATTATCAACCCCACTTTTCCCATCTCTTGGCAGGACATCCTCATTTCATTTGTCTTCCTCCCATCTTACCCAAATCTTCTATTTTTCTGCACATGCGACCAAGCCACTGTAATCTGTTCTCCTTGTCCTTCTTAGCATTTGAGGCTTTTTTGACTTCTGCTCCAATTTCCTAATTTTTTTCATCTATCCCATGGCAAACATCCTACCACCTGCTCAGGCTTAAATAAAGCTCTGCATAATGGAGTTAGCACCTCTCTTCTTCTGGAGTCAGTACTGCAAGCAATATGGCCCAGTGCTACTAAATTATGAGCTTGCAATGTAGATTCTAATACCATTTAAGTATTTCTGTTGTAATAGTGATTTAAATTTAGCACTGTTAACACCTGCTTTATTATAATTAAAATGTAAAACTTTACATATATCAGCATTAACAGCAAAGTTTTAGCCTAGTTCTCTAAATTTGTAAAGACAGAATTAAATATATTCCCATGTTATTTACTATAGCTTCTATTTTAGTGCCATCAGAAAATAGTAGTGTTATTTTTCAACCCAAAACTTACATCTAAAACAGACCAAAAAGCACTGGTCCCAAAAACTAATCAATGTGCCTTATCACTTCTCAGTGGCCTTTCTATAAGCAATGTGCCACTAATGTTTGCTTTGTATTCTATTGTAGTGCATGGAGCATGCTGATTATGTTTTGAAATCTGGAAAAAGATAAATCAGTTAAGCATTAAGTTGGCACGACCGACCCTAATAAATATTAAACAACCCCTACTTAAGTTGTTAAGATCAGGTCTAGCACTAAGCAGTCAAATCTGCAAAAACTGACCAGTAAATATCAGCGCAGTACTGCTGTCTGAATGGATAATATGTCCCTTCGTCTTACAAACTTAGAAAGCAGCTAGAATAACTGGATGTGTTTGTAAGAAGTCTTTTTTTTTTCTAAAAGGTACAAACTCTGAAATTGAAATGTATGTCACTATTCAGTGACTTCAATCCTCCATAGAGGAACAGAAAAACAAATGAGGCGAAAATCTGGACATTCTATGAAAGTCTGGACTGTTGAGAGCCATGAAAGGTGAGTGCAAATATAATGGAAAGCATTACACTGCCTTTCTGACAGTGCCCCAAGTGATTTATGGCTTTGAAATGCACCAAAACACTTAATTTTTTTCCTCTTTTGTTCTGTAAATAGTAGTACATGGGGCAGATAAAACAGTAATAGCAAGTCCTTGTACCCCCCTTGGGGACTCATGAAATGGGCACAGTGTAATGCAAATGGAGTATGACTGATAGACATGCAAATTTGCAGATGATATCACGCATACATAGTGTTGATTGACACTTTTGCAAATTGCCCCCGACATGTAATCTGTGAATGCCTGTTGGATATACACACAAAACATACCCAAATCCAGTACTTTGCTACAAGTGGTCGATTCTTCCCTGAGAGAAAGTTAAATATTTTGTCAAATCAGTTGCCCTAAAATCAGAATTTGTAGTATGTTGACGTAAAAATCACACAGGTGAATTTGAAGAGACATTTCCCAAGTATCAAAAATAGCAATGTAGATTCTAATAACTGCAAGTTAAAAAAGTAAGTCACAATCTCAGTATAACTATCTCAATTAATACTTTTATTTTACCTGTTCTGTACTGAATACTAATGAATACTTAAGGAATATTGATGAGTCTCGTGAGAGATCCACTCGAGTATTCATTAACTATTCATGCATATCATCAGTCAGAGGTGGGCAGAGTTTGGGTGCAGTGTGCTACTCTGCATGGGGGGGGGGGTACAAGGATTCATTATATCTGATAATGCTCCATACACTGCAAAGAATTAATATTGGGTCACTGATTGTAACATTTTATTATATGTTCTCAACATGGATGCCAAGAAATTCACCTCAAGAGCACTGGCATCCATGTCTCGAATACATAATAGGTTATGATCGGCGACCCGATCATAATCCTATATATTTAGCACATTCTCAGTCAGTTTAACTTGCTTAATTTCCATCCATATTTTTTTTAATTTCCTACATAGAATTTAATCAAATGTTGTAACAAAGCCCAGATAAATAACATCCATACTGTTGCGTTTATTCTTTTATTTTGGTACAAGTCATAAAACGATGTAGATTTGGTTGACAGAATTTAAATGCAACAAATCCATGTTGACTTAGATCCAGACATTAATTTTTTCATTAGACAGTCTACCCATCCCATTTTACAGTATATATCACCATTTAATAAAATCAAGATGACTGATCTAAACATTTCAGAATTTCTTTTTAGAACCCTTATATGGTTAAGCACACCTGTGGCACTTTTTCTGCTTTTAGGTATCTGATTTTTACCAACAATCCACAAGTGGTGTGAGTAAAGCTATATTTACCTACAGCTGATGTGGTTTGATCATGAGGGTGGAGTCCTCTACTTTGATTGAAGGTGTGAATTGCCTTAAAAATATATTTTCACAAGAAATATATCATACTGATCACCCCAAAAATAGTAACAATCTTCCCTGAGCAAAGGATCGTTTGACTGATTATCTTGTTTAAAAAAAAAAAAAATATATATATATATATATATATATATATATATATATATATATATCAATAAAATAACAGTCAATGCCTTGGTCATCCAAATTTGGATCTGTTAGAGCTGCAGCAAAATGTTGTCCTTGATATGCTAGAATCTTTTCATTGCTGCACTTAGCTATCTATCCACAATAACAAGTGATTTAGTGCTGTAAAACCACAAAAGAATTCAAAAACCAAAACCAGTAACACTTAGAAATCTGTTCAAATGCCATCCCACTAAATCAAGTAAAAGTAAGTCAGCATATATCAGCTAAGCAGGTTTTCATATCACTGACCAAACAGCTCCCATTTTGTTAACCAACTCTTTCACTCAGCATATAAAAATCAGATATGCAAACTGTGGTTATGCATGTACCCACATGCAGAAGGTCCATAACAATGTGTGTGTGTGTGTGTGTGTGTGTGTGTGTGTGTGTGTGTATGTATGTATGTATATATATATATATATATATATATATATATATATATATATATACATATATATATATATATATATATATATATATATATATATATATATATATATATATATATATACACACACACACACACATATATATATATATATATATATATATATATATATATATATATATATATATATATACACACACACACACACACACACACACGTGTTACACAGTAGTCAGGAAGTCTTTGTTCAGCATTAAAACTACTGTATGTATTGCTTGCCTTTTAGGAATGTGGCAGAACTTATGACAGTTTTATTTAAACATTTAATTGTGCAGTACAACAAAGAAACCAGTGAAACAGAGATTCCTGAATATTTTTTTTCTCAAGCTGGGGTTTGGCTTTAATTTGAACATCATAGAGTAAGATTCCTGTAAAACCTGGGAAAACTGGATCACATAAATGATATCCTGACAGTTAAACACTTACGGTACCACCAAATGATTGTTTTTAACCAAATAAATCTAATGAATCTGCAGTGTTGAGAGACCTCTAGGAAAGTCTGGCAAGGCACAAATGCCCCATTTGTCACTGTCCACTTCATCCAGGTTCTAGTATCTGTACTCTCTATATAACCTAGTGCTTCCAAAAAGAGCAAATATTTAAAACATAATGAGCTCTTTTGGGGCCAGCAAGTCTGTCATTTGTGCTCTTCTTTTCATTAAAAGAAAGAGTTAAATATCTTTATGACTTCTTCCCCAACAACATGCAGGAATGTTTCACGCTGTACCTGTTTGGACTTTTTTTGCTAATCTGCTTGCAGTGTGAAATAAATCAAGTTCCTACATCCAAGGTTTCCAGTTTTAATCAAAATCTCCTTCTTGCATTATTAGCATTCCAGGAGAGTACAGCTGAGAATATTTCTGCTGTGCTTTATACTTCTGCAGTTCCAAATGCAATATTTCTTGAAACCAAAGATATTCCTTCACTTATGTGGATATGCTTCCTTTGTTCTGGCAGGTATTTTCTCATTCTGAAACCGTGTCACACCAGGAGGCTTAATAAATACACACAGACTATAGAAGTATTCTAACCTCCATGAGGTCTATATTACAGCTGATTTATCTTGAATGTCTGTGTACTACATGACATCCTTATCACTGTACCTGTCTGATTAGTATTTAAAGATATTTACCACATGGGTCCCTATCAGCTGATCGAGTTTTCAGAAACTCAAAATTCATATGGTCTCGACCATATGATCGAGTTTTTGAAAATATTAAGGTTGTGAATGGAGATTGCGTTACAGTACGGATCAGGAAATGTACCCTTTTTCCTCACTGTAGTGCGATCTTGGAGTTGGTATATATAATTTGCAGGGGGTGTAGGGGGTGCAAGTGTTGTTGCACCCCTGCAGAAAATGTAAAACAAAGTATATTTTTGTGTTTTTTGTGGGGTTTTTTTTTTGATGTTCAAGTTTTCAGAAACCTGATCATATGGTCTCGACCATATGAATTTCAAGTTTCTGAGAACTCAATCATCTGACATAGACCCATAACGGATTCACTTATAATCTCAAAATACTGAAATATCAAATTTCAGTATCTCAAGACTATAAAGCTGAAAAATCAAAATACCGAAACCCCAAAAGCGTGAAATTTAATATCGTGACTTTTAAACACACCCTACACCACACAAACACACATACACCTTCCACACAAACACAACAACCCAAATACACAAACCTACCCTATATATAAGCAGGGGGGCTTGCCCCCCTGCTCCCCATACCCCTGCTACTTATATATACTAACTCCGAGGTTGCACTAAAAAGACAAAGACACTAAACCCACCACTACACAATCTGCATTCTCCTCGCACAAACACACATCATATACGTACAAACACCACCATTCTCAACAGTCACACTCTTACCTACATACCATAACCTACACCTACAACTTCCCAACACACTAACATACACAAAAATTCCTACCCAAAACCCTGAAAATATAAACACTACCACAATCTCCAACTATCCATTAACACAGAGCACCACCACAACCGCTGATTTGACATTTCCGGATTCGGTTATGTGGTCTTTCACGGAACTGGGCTTTCGCTATTTTAGTCTCGAGATACTGAAATTCGAGATTTCAGTATATCGAGATAGTGAAGTCAACTCCCCATACCACATATCTAATAGCCATGCTAACCTGGCTGAATCAACAACATCTGCCTGTCAGAAACCTAACTATCTTCTTCCTGTTTTTTTTTTAAGGCTCAGCAAATGCAGTAATACATGAGCTCAGATTAACCCCATATGAAGAAGTTTCCAACATTTTTATGAAGCCAGCCTATCAAAAGCACGTATAGACAAGCCCTAGTTAACCAGGGACATTACTATTTGGGGTAGTACTTCAAATGTCAACTGGCACACTTCTTTGCTTGTTTTCTGCCTCTGAGAGAATTATATTTACCGTAAACTGGCCTGTGTTTGCTTTCTGCCTGGAAACACTGATTATTGCATCTTGCATGGACTGCTTGTTGCTAATCTCAATTTTTGTTTCCAGATTATGTTGATGGTTATTTGTGTTAGACTTAATAAAAGGGGAGTTAAATTTCTCACACAGAATGCATTGCCTGACTGATTTTCTTTGAAAGACCAGAGTGGATACTGGACACTGTCTACACTGTTGTTATACAGGAAGTTAATGTTGTTGACATGAAAGTTGGCAGGGAAATGGTTTGCATAGTCTCTCAGTATCATAGCTCTCAATTGTCCAGATTTTCTCAGCATGTCCAGATTTTTCAGAGGAATCCAAGAGTGCAAAAGGACCGGGACAAAGTCCAAAAATATATAGATAAGTAAAAATAGACATCCACCACGGCTGAATGTAGAATCCAATTTAATTAAGAAATAAAAGCTGGTAACTGCTTTTGTGGCACACCCACTTCTTCAGACCATAACACAAAAATAAAATCTAATAAAATCAAATTATTTGCTTTAAAGTATACAGTGCTATTAATTAAGAATGACTGAAACTTGATTCTGCTGCCACTGACAGTTAAAATGTACCATGTCCAATATAGTCTTTATTATGTGAGTGCTGTTATGTACTTAAGGTTGTTCTGTTAATGTTGTTTGATTTATGGAATAATAGTTACAGCACTCTGCTACTGTTATCATGTGCAATAAACTTTGGTAAAACGTATGGAAATTTATCCAGTTTGATCGTATATAAAGTATGAAAAAATCCAATATCCCTGATCCACAGGTAATACATTTTTCAACAAAATTGCTCTAGGAAAGGTCCAATCTCTTAGTATATAATATCCCTCACAGCATGGGAAAGGACTGAAGAAATGCACACAGATACAAGTTAATCTTCTAGAATGAAAGTGGAATATAAGGTATGCAGTGGAATTAAAGAACCACAGTGGTTGTGGTGACCAGTGGCCACATGGAAGAGTCAAGTATGCTGTAGAAAAAGCAGAACAGACCTATGACCCACAAAGAAGCTATTCCACATAAAAGGGGAAAAAAAGCATATCTTGAAGACTTATTAATGCAGTATGGCAAATGAGTAGAAATTCACTGAACCACCAGGGTCAGCAACCACAGTCCTAAGAAACTCAATTATTTATTGAGAAACCTTTATATTTTTTTATGGTAGCATAACAGTTGAAGCTGTGGTTTTAAGAACAGAGTGTAATTCTCAGTTATACATAGTATATATCCCATTGCTTGGTACCCAATGTCCCATCATTCCAAGCGTACATTCTCATGACCCAGTTCTAAAGCTGTATTGCTATTACCTCTTTCGTTCATTAGTAGTGGCAGACGCTTTAATATTGTTTTATTACACTTGCTAACCTCATACCCTTTATGAGTGTTTATTCAGAACAGATTGTTTGTTTGTGTCTTTCGGCTTTTCCCGGTTAGGGGTCACCACAGCAGAACTCTGGTCCGCTAATGATTGGCAGTTAATTTTTACGTACCGGCTTGCCAGGCCTGATGCACAACTTTCAACGAAGGTACGCCCATTCACGCATGTTTCCATGCAGAAGACGCTCTAGCTGAGAATCGGACCGGACAGCGTCTTACTGGGAGGTGACAACGCTACCACAGCACCACCACCGTGGGTTCTTCAGAGCAGATATGGAAGTCAATTTTTTTTCACTTCATACAGAGTCTTATATTTGTTGTAATTTCACTGTGTGCATCAACTAACATGGTAGAATGTTTCCAGGAGTTCGTAATCAATATATTATTGGGATGTTGTGGTGTTGACTTCTGCAGGGGGCACTCTGCTGAGCATCCTTCCCCCTTTCAGCCCCTTTGTCGAGTCCTACACTTGTCAGAATTTCCATTGACTGATTTCTCTCTTCTAGAGTCCTGACTGGTTGTTAACATTATTTGATGATGATTCTCATTTATGGTTTACCATTTTAATGGAAATCTAATCGTCAGATGAAGCCCTGACTTACTGCAAAGGTGCTCAACTAACTTTTGTAACTTGGACATTTTGATTCCACCAATATAAGTATTTCAGACAATAGTGAAATCAGAGTCTACTTTCCTATATGTTATCTATAATTAAAGTTTCAGCTGTAAGTTTGACATATGAACCTATATGCCTACTGCTGAGTAAAGTAAAGGAGTTAAAACAGGGAAAATAAATAAAAAAGTCAGCAATATCAAGCATTAAAGAAAAAAACATTTTTTATAACTTAGCTGACTTGGCATATTAGAAAATGCACTAGCATAAATGAATTGCATATATGTAGGAAAAAAACACCTGATGTGGTTTATTCTTTGTCTATTTTCTTCCTAGAAGTAAGTAACACAGAGAGGTGTTTTGTAGCTGTGTTAAGCACTGAAAGGGATGGGTCAGGTCAGGCAGGATTCACCATGTTTAAATTACAAATAGTGCAAGCAGTGAAGTAAAAGACAATACAGTTAATATAAGCTTTCTGACCAGTAAATGATAAGCTAGGATTTGACTGAAAGGACTTACAGCTCATCTCCAAGTAATGCTAAGTGAAACATTAACAGGGTAAGTATACAGCTAACATTCACTCAGCTGAGCATGCTGCTACTTTTAGGGCAATAAAAGTAAAGCAGTAGGGCAAACGTAATTCACAAACCAAGTCAAACAATAAAAACAGGCAGGTGCTCACCACAAGCAGCAAAGATTTATTAATACTAAACAGCAGTGCATAGTATATGCCATTGGAGATCAAGTAACATGCAAGGCTTCTGTGACATGTTGCACAGGATTCGTGCAGTGAGACACAACATTCACAGCATGCCCTGAACACATTCCCTAATAGGTGATGTGAGTTAAAACATCCATTTACAAGACTTTGTTTACAAACCAAGATAATTGTTCATAATTTGGTCTTCTTTCAATCTTATTGCTTAATGCTGCACACACACTGATTAAATAATCTACTTTCAGAATGAAAATAGATTATCAGGATCTGGTAACCAACCGTTTTACAGTTAAGAGCCTATATTAAACATGACAAAGAAAGCACATAACCTCTCCTCAGC
The DNA here is from genome assembly GCF_019279795.1 of Protopterus annectens. Classification (NCBI taxonomy): domain Eukaryota; kingdom Metazoa; phylum Chordata; order Ceratodontiformes; family Protopteridae; genus Protopterus; species Protopterus annectens. The sequence goes on along the minus strand of NC_056735.1, from coordinate 717,057,953 downwards.
TCAGTCGTGTTTGTGAAATGCCTATTTATAAAACAGGGTAATACACAGACAGGGTATTTGTGTAGAGCCCTACATAGTATGACACTAATAGGTTCATAGGTGATTACCAGGCTAATAGCACAAAAGCCTTTACAAGCCTAGTCAATATTTCCCAGGATATGACAATACTGTATCTTAATTCCCCAAATATGGGATGGGGTAGTGTCAGGGTAGTGAGTCTTTGGGTGTTGGAGCCTTGAGTCATCTTAAGAACTGCCTCTGTTTATAAGGAGCATAGGCAGTACCCTGGGAGTGAATTTACGGTTTCTCATCCACATCCATCTAGCCAAATTTATTTTGAAGAGAGTGAGGGATGGGCTTTGTTTTATGATGTTAAATGAATGTGAATGACCTAATTTGAGGGAGTAGTAGTGTGTGTACATAATATACACTACTGCATTTCAAAGGAGGCAACAAGAAACAATGCCATTTTGCCACAACTATAATTCAAAGAATGAAATAAAACAATGGTAGTGTAACAGATTATTCTGTTATTGCAATTAATCTCTAGGTTGTTTAAATCCCCTGTGATAGAGGATTACCCAGAGTAAGTTGGAAGGTTTAATTCATAAAACCAACCTATAGACATCAAGCAAGCAGCAGAGACTGGAATACGGACCCCTGTTTATCAAGGCAAATCCACAACCGAGGTATGTAATGATGAAAAGACACAAGACAGGACTTCATAGTTAATGCAAGCCTTACACCCTTTCAGTCTGTTACCCTTGTGGTGTCCTATACTTAGGTTCATAGGTTCATAGTTGTGTACTAGGCTAATGGCCCTGGAGCCTTTACAAGCCTAGCCCAAAGGATTACCCTGGCATCATGTCACCCGACTTTAGTTCCCAGTGCCTCTGTCAAGTAAAGCCACTGGAGTGATCCCTAGGGTGAATTTTCTATTTCCCATCCACTCATCAAGATTTCTCTTGAAGAGGGCCAGTGAGGTGCTTTGCTTGACATGTATGGGAAGTCTATTCCATAGCATAGGCAGTCTCTGGGTTACGAACCTGTCCCTCCAGCATGTTCTGTTAATTGTGGTAATGAGGTTGAGGTCTCTGGAGTGCGTGGTGCAGAGGGATTGGGATTTCTTTAGATGTATCATTTCTAACAGAGCTGGGTCAGACATGGCTTTGTAAGTCAAGCAGAGATCGCCTCTAAGTAGGCAATATGAGACAGAGAATAGTTGGAGTTTTTTGAGTCTATCCATATAGGACAAATGTTTAAGGCCTATGATCTTCTTTGTGAGGTACTTTTGCAGCCGCTCCAGTTGTTACAGGTGTTTAGGGAGGTACATGCCAAATGGGGCATTGTACTCAGTGGTTGGCCTAATGAGGAAAGAGTAGAGGGAGACAATGACCTCTTTCTTCCTGGATACAAAACCCTTAGTAATGAGATGTGCCACACAGAAGGACTTTCTGACCACAGTTGCAATGTGATGGTCAAAACAGAGGTTGCTGTCAACCTGTGTTCTCAGATCTCTTATAACGCCTTCTGTGTTCGGTGGACTACCATCGATGTGGTAATTCTTGGGAACTGGGTTTTTCCCAAAGGGGATGACAACACATTTTTTGGCATTGAGCTTAAGGCCATGGTTCTGACACCAGTCGTTGGTCTCAGGAGGCCTGTTTGTAGGATGTCAACATCACTTGGGAAGTTAATAATAGCTCCCAACTTGCAATCGTCTGCGAACTTTGCCAGCCAGAGTCCCTTCGTGTTGGCCTGGACTTCAGAGAAGTAGATACCAAACAGAAAAGGACCTAGGACCAAACCCTGTGGGACTACACTCGTGACTGGTCAGCAGTCTGACTTGGAGTCAGCTACTTTCACACTGTGGGTTCTACCTGTGAGCCAGTTTGCAACCCACCTAGTGATATAGGGGTTGATGCCTAGCTTAGTGAGTTTTTCTATGATTCCTGAGTGGGGAATGGTATCAAAGGCCTTGGCCAGATCATGGTAGGCTTTATGAACCACCTTGCCTTCATCCACAGCTCTGGTGACTGACTCAAAGAAGTTGACCAAATTGAACAGGCATGATCTACCCTTCACAAAACCAAACTGTGTGGGATCCAGAGTTTGGAGATTGTCTATATCCTTGTTTATTAGGTCCATGATGATGTGTTCCATAGTTTTGCATATCAGTCCGGCTAATGGGGTGATAGTTCCCAGGGTCTGTATTCACTCCCCCTTTGTGGAGAGAGATGACTGTAGCAGTGCACCATTCAGTAGGGACAAAGCCTGAGGTGAGGCTGTGACTGAACAGGGCAAACAGGTGAGGTGCCAGTTCACTCTGTAGTTCAGGTAGAACACAGCCAGGGATATTGTCAGGTCCCATAGAAGCTGTATTCTTGGCCTTGGACAGTGCTGTTTTAACCTGTGCAGCAATAATACTGGGTGCCTGGCAATCTACTGGTATTGTGACTGGTCCTTTGGGGGGGAGAGGAGTAAAGTTGGCACTGAATCTGTCGGCCAGTATATTGGCAATATCTGTTGGCTCATTATAGGATGTACCACTGTGCAGTAGCTCAGAGCAAATCTGGGTATTGCCGTGAAGATTCTTTACATAACTATAGAAGGCCTTGTGGTTGACTTTACTATCTGCTGCAATTCTGTTTTCATAGCTAGATTTAGAGGATTTGATGAGGGTTCTCAACGTTTTGTTGAGGCTGATAAGGGAGGTTTTTCAGTCTTGGGACTTCACCTTATTACGCATCAGTTTACTCCTTCTGTTGTAGAGTTTGTTCATGGCAGGGAACCACCAGATTATTTTCCTTTTTTTGGAGGAGAGCGTCTTGGTTCTATTGGGTATGGTGAGATCCATGCATTTGTGTATGTGTTCGTACAGTGCATTGGTGTATGATTTAGCAAAGTTAGCTTTGGAGAAGTTTTTCATGGTGGTTACCTTTGTGGGGGGTGGGAGGGATGTACATTTCCAAGGTGATTAGTTTGTGGTCAGATCTAACCAGGGAGGAGCTAACTATTGGTGTAGAGCAACAGTCGCCCATGTTAGTAATGACCAGGTCAAGGATGTTGTTACCTCTAGTGGGGGTAAGAACGAGCTGGTCCAGGGCATTGGAATTAATGAATTCCAGGAAACATTGGGCAAGTGTATTGGTACATGTGTAGTTTTCCCAGTTAATGGAGGGATAGTTGAAGTCGTCCAGTATGAGAGTGTTAGCTTGGACCCTAATATTCTCCAGGGTGCTTAGGAACGTGGAGTGTGAGTCTTGGGACATGGTTGGGGACCTATAGCATGCTACTACCTGAATCGCTGTCTTACCCAATGAAAGCTGCACCTGAAGTATCTCAGATGCGTTATGTTGGGCTACTAGTCTGGAGGTGTGAGCATCCTTTATGAATATGGAAACACCACTGCCTTTGGAGCTTTGGTCCAAGTTCTGGGGGCAAAAGGTGTGGAATGAGTTATAGCCTGGTAGTGCAGGGATGTTTTCTGCTGCCTTGAACCAGGACTCTGTTATGGCACAAATGTTGATGTTCTCCATTTTAAGGAGTGCTTCGAGCAAATGCATTTTGAGATTTAGACTTCTAGCATTGGGCAGCATGACCCACAGATTGCATTTGTTTGTAGCTGTAATTTGGTCTTTTCTTTTTATTTATCAAGCCCACATACATCTACCAACAAGAAGGATCCAAGTTAGAAGAGAGTAGAAAGTGTTTTTAGAAAAGCAACTCCAGATGAATGGACTTTTTGTCTTTATAGGGTGGGTCCCAAGGGGAAGTATGGAGATGACAGGAAAAGTTGAAACTCTAGCTACCTGTGTAGGAGGTAAAGAGAATGATTGCTAAATCCTAGAAAGATGTGGGAGTGGGAATGTACACAATAGCTGAGGCACAGAAGCAAATTATGAAAATATGGATGGGGTGTACTGTAGAGGTTAATAAGAGGTGTAAAGGACTAAGTCAGTGATGGGGTATTGTGGATGATAGCAAAGAAGGAGACTGGAGAGACAGAGAAGTAGTGCAGACAGTTGTGGTAAAGTAAATTCTAGGTCATATGTAGGAGGATATATTCTGGAAATGTCTGATATTTCTTTGTACTTTTGAGGGTAAAATGAACTGTAAAGTGGGATAAAATCTGAAAATATGGAAGGAGGTTGGTACACCAAACAGTGAGGTGTCACTGTATATTTCAAGAAAAAAAATAATGTATTTCATTGGAAGGGTGGTGTGGAAATGTAGGGGGATGCAGTTTATACTGCGGTCAAGTGTTTTAGTTTACCAAATATAATTACAGGATTACTGTAATGTTATATGAGTAGCGTAGAGGAAATGGCACATTTCTGTGCATGCTCAAGGCATATGGGGCACTGTCTGGCTTTAATATTGTTGTTACTGGCTCAAAGTTAAACATACCACCTTCATGAAACACAACCATATTAATTTTGATCATTCTGGTGACCAGCTCAAATGACATGCCAGACAGCAGATAATTTGTGTACTGACCTTAAAGCAGGTAAACTCAGAACTCATACGTGTGCTCCTTCCACTCAGACATGGCTAGGAATCTACTGGTGCAATTGAGTTTGCCTGCAGGGCTATGTATTTCTGTTTTTGCTTCATGCAACTGCAAAAGCTTCGAGACACTTCTGCAAACAGCATGTGATATTACAGTAACTTGTTCCCTTTAGCAACCTTAAAAGCTCCCGGAGTTCGATGAATAGGGAATTTTAATTGCCAGTCTGATTCACTATTTGGCATAGCAGTCAATGAACCCAGAAATGCTTTCTGAACATTTTTCTCAGTCTAACTACCTTACATTTACAAGCAACAGCAAAATGTCCCATCACACTGCCCTGACTCAGCATGACAATGGTTACACCTCATGCATTCGTCAAGCTTGAATTCCTTCTGCTTCTCATGCACGTGTTTACTTTTGGCCTGTGTGATGCTTTTTACATTTTACCATTTTCTCTGCATTTTACCTCACAAACCATTTACAGTATTCATATTAGCATTTTGTGTCTTTACTAGTACAGTCTCTTTAGCAGTTTGTGCTGCCTTTTCCAAATTCATTTCTAGCTGTAACTTTAGATACACTTCAGTACCAGACAGTTCATATAAGTGCCTAGCAAAAGCTTCAACATTCTCTTTTAGCATGAGCATATCAATGAAAGCATGGCCTTTCATGTATAATATTTCATTTTGGCAAAAATGTTCATTGAACTTACTTATTACTGACTGATATGCAATGCTCTGGCCCTCAGAAAATGAATGGCATACTGTTTCCACTTATTTGTCCAGAGTGAACAACAAAAGCATCGACTTGGATTTCTTCACTTTCTTTACACAGTGTTGTTACAATTCCAAAATGTTTGAACCTCTGCCTCCATGATGGCCAGGCAAATGACTTAACAAAGTTAAATGGCTCTGTTTTTCAATAAAAAATGGTTTCCTATGGCTTAATGACTGATATTTGGCAAAAAGATTACATTATAAGGTAGCAAATTCTATTATTCAGTAAAAATAACTATCTCTGAGCTTGGTGGCATTTGGTCAACCCTTGGTTGTCTAGTCTGAAATGGCATTTTTAGTATTTCAAAAAGGATCCTGGTTCTGATACCATGTCATTACCTACACCCCTTTTTATTTATTTGTTTGTTGAACAGTGCAAAGTACTGATCCACCTGGAAATATTTTAGAATCAGCCTAAGGTTTACAACAGAAAATAATAAAACCACTTTGTGAGCCAACATTTAAATTCATAGTAGGATGACAGATATTTGAAACTGGCACCACGGCAATGTTAATAATATCAGTAAATTTCAAGTAAAACAACTTTAATGGCACCAAAATGGCAGCAGAACAAGAAAGAAAGAAATTTTCCTTAATTCAATTCCAGCTGGCAGAGCAGACTCTAAGCATTATGGGATACATGTCTTCTTAAAGTACTATGCTGCATACATTTCTTATTAACCCCGTAGACAAATCATTTTTGTTCTCCCTTACACATATGTATATGCTCACACACAGACACACAAACACACACTTACACACATGTCCATCCTCTAGATCCCAAAAGAAAGTCACGATCATCACAGTGTGCAGGACAGAGACTTCATCAAATTAAGGGCAGATGGGATTCCGAGAGCAGCTTTACAAGCCTAGCTATAGGATTACCCTGGCACAGTGCCACCCGACCTTAGTTTCCAGTGCCTCTGTCGAGTAGAGCCACTGGTGTTAACTTTCTAGAATACTTCTAGAATCTAATCCATTCCAAAATGCCATAGATAAAGCCAAGGCCCTAGTAGAGTAGGCCTTGACCCTGCCTGGAATAGCTTTGTTGTGGTGAGTATAACAAAAGGTAGACACCTTGACAACCATTTGGAAATAGTCTGTTTTGACACAGGTTGTCTCTTCTTCCCACCTTCACAAGAAATGAACAGTAGATCCAAAGCTCTGAAAGATTTATTTCTGCCAAGATAGTCCCTGAGTTGTCTGTGGACATGCATTCTCCCTCAGGTTCAAGAAAGAAAAGGAGGAGATGGAGAGACTGACTTAAAGTAAACTTGGGTACCGCTTTAAGCATAAAAGAAGGATTAGTTCTCAAAGAAACCCCGTTTTTGTGTGGAAAATATAATAGGGTTGACTCACCATAAGAGCTTGCAACTCAGATATCCTTCTTGCAGAGTTTGGCACAATCAGTAAAACTGTTTTCCATGTTAAGAACTTCCAAGTCAGCAAGGTTAGCTGGTTCAAATGGAGTGAATGTTAAATTCTCTAGCAGAAAATTAAGATACCAATGAGGGGCCACTCATTTTCTTGGAGGCTTCATATGTAAAACTCCTTTGAAAAACATGTTGATATGAGAATGCTTAGAGAGAGGAAGGATCCATGGGCAGACATGCTGAAATAAATTATAAATGAACCATGATAGAGGAGTAAGAAAGGCCATAGAAAAGTAACTCATACAAATATTATAAAACCAGAGAACATCTAGCCATGACTGGATGCTGGTTATGTTGTTGGTACCAACCAGAACACCTTTCCCATTTGCTAATATATGATTTTCTAGTAGCAGGCTTTCTTGCCCCCAATAGTACCTATTGCACTTCCTTAGTGAACAGGTATCTAAACAGAATTAAGATCATATCATCCAGGCAGTCTACTGAAGTTGACTGATGTCAGGGTGTATCAAACACTCCTCATCTTATGTGATTATATCCATTCTGTGAGGACGCTCGTGATAATTGCCCCTGGCCATTTCCAAAAGAAGGGAGAACAAAGGTTGCCTGGGCCAGAAGGGAGTCCCCACAGTGATCTTGGGGGATTCCTTCTGAATCTTCAGAAGTACCCTAGCTATTAGTGGAAAGTGGAAAAGCATACAGGAACATTCCTGTCCAAGGAAAAAAAAAAGGTCATCTGTCCTCCGAGCCTTCTTGCATGGAGTCCTGGAGCAGAATCTTGCCAGCTGATTGTTCAGAGAGGAGCCAAATAGGTCTACTTAAGGAACTCCCCACAGATGGATCAAATCTTGGAAGACTCCCTGATCTAGTTTCCAGTCATGTGGGTCTGCCCTTCTCCTGCTACATAATTTTGCTCTGATGGAATGCAGGGCACCTGCAGAAAGAGACTGTGCTGTGAAGCTATATCCCAATCTAACATGGCTAGTCTGCAAAGGGGGTATGCCCTGGTTCCCCCTTGCTAGTTGATGTAACACCTGACTGTGGTCTGCAACAACTTGAAGTGGTCCCAGGGATCAAAGATAATTCAGAGCTGAATGGCTTGATTAGGGCAAGCACTTCTATTATATTTATGTGCGTTAAAGTAACTTTCCCGAACAGCAAGATGCTATTAAATAAACATTTTTTCTTTTTTTTAATGGAAGGCTTTTCCCTCAAAGGGAAATTATCTGCCCAGCAACAGAACAACACAAGCCTACTGTCAATCCTCAAAAATCCCCAGAGGGGAGGCAGGAAAGCTCCGAAGGGCTTGGTCCACAAACCTGTCTTTTTAATCATCTCGGCTTGAGCTGACTGATGGTCTTACACAAGGAAGACTGTAGTGCAGGTACAACAACTATTGCAGACATACTTATGTTAGCTGTGTGTGTGTATGTGTGTGTGTGTATATATATATATATATATATATATATATATATATATATATATAGAGAGAGAGGGAGAGAGATAGATATAGATATATAATTTACCATCAAAATTAAGCTCGAGTCTGAAAGTCATGTGGCCAAAAGGCAGTTATCAAAGTTTCACAATGCTGAACTGGAATAATATGACATCATAATAACAAATGTAAAGCTTGATTCATTATTATGAGTTCAGCACTGTGAGCAGAGATCACGGTACAGTGAGGATGAGGGAACTTACTTTTCTTCACTGTAGTGCAATCTCGGTGTGAGTATATATAATTTTCAGGGGTGTGGGGCACAGCCCCCCACATGGATGGTGCAGGGGGGATTGTCCCCCTGGTAAAACTTAAAAGGATATATGGACTTTCGAAACCAAAACTCTTGTATACCGAATGTCATTCGTCGTGTTTACGACGTTAGACATTTAGGCTAGATTTTGTTTTCATTTTTAGAATTTTAGTTCATTGTTTTGATGGCAAATTATTTTGCCTTTGAGATTTTGATGAGAAATATATATATATATATATATATATATATATATATATATATCGATATAAATGTATAAATATATATCTACACAGATTCATAGTTTGCTACTAGGCTAATAACCTGGGGGACCTTTCTAAGCCTAGCCAAGTTTTCTCGAAGAATAATGATGTTCTGTATCCAAACAGGACACTGACGGCCAGGCATTTATAAGCCTGGCCTGGTGCAAATTTCCTATTTACCATTCACTAGTCTAGGTTATGCTTAAATTGGGTAACAGACAAAGTCAGCTTCACATGGGTGAGAAGCCTGTTCCGTAGGAGCAGCAGTCTCTGGGACATATATCTGCCTCTTCAGCATGTTCTGTTTAAGTCACAGACAAAATTCAGGTCCCTAGAACTTGTATTTCTGGTACTGTTTGACTTACAAGTATACCAATAAATTTGGTCTCCAAAGGAATCCACAAACCACAGACTTCAATCCAAGGGAAAAACACAAGTTTATTTAGTGCTTTTATCTGATTATACCAACATTTACAGTTGACTATTTGTTTATTCATGAGGTATTGAGTAGAAATTGGCAAATATTTATGGGTCAAGAGGGGTTAGTGGAAAGGCTTGGCAACAAACCTTCAATTGTATACAGGAGAGATTTCACAATAAAGAACATCCTTGAAATTTCAGAAAATAAATTATTGCAAAACAAAACAATAGGTACTTTGTGTTTTTTGTGCACAATACTTATTTATTTTAAATACAGACAAAGTGAAGATTAATCAGGAAGTTATTAAACCAAATGGGTTATATACTTATGATTCTAAAGGGGTAGTTTATGCAGCTGTCTGTTCCCTATGTAATTGTTTTTACATAGGGAAAACTCAGAGAAAATTAAAAGACAGGGTTTGTGAGCACATGAGGGACATGAAAAACAAAAATAGTAATAATGTCTTATATAAACATCAAGACAGGTTTCCAACACACAGCTTCAAGTTTGTTGTTTTGGAAGGTATAAGAATGGATTTAAGAGGTGGTCTTTAGGCTGATGTTTTAGAGTACAAAGAAGTATGCTGGCAAATAAAATTGAATGCCCAAGTACCACCAGGTCTGAATGACAGTATTTCTATAGCAAGTGTTTTAAAACTACGTTCCTATTTAACTTAATTTGATTGACTGACAGGGGGTGTAACTATGTGAATATTCTTGATTGGTTTAGACATAATCATGTGACAAAGAATTTTGTATTTTAAATATGTGTTTTAGTTTTATTGTTATTCTGAAGAAGTCTATTGGTATAATCAGACAAAAGCACTGTTTTTCCCTTGGATTGAAGTACATGGTTTGTGGATTCCTTTGGAGACCAAATTTTTGGTGTGTTTGTGCTGGTTCTTGGTTACTGACTTACAAGTATGCAGGACAGTCATAAGTGTGGAGTTTGTGGATGCCTTGTAAGCCAGAAATAGATCATTCTTCAGCAATCTATAGGAGACTGAGTAGAGGTAAAGGGCTTTAAGGCTCTCTGCATAAGGCAGATTTGTAATGTCTTGTATTCTTTTTGTAATGTGTACATATGCATCTATGCATGTTTATACATCTTTATATATACATACATTCACACACACACACACACACACACACACACACACACACACACACACACACACACACACATATATGCATTATACAGAGAGAGACATAAACACACACACACACATCTATAGCAACACCTGCAATACATGTGTATATCTGCAATATCCACAGTGATGAGACTAAGTATGCATATATGCACACATGTTTTTTTTTTTTGTAGCATTAATATTGTAAGTTCAAAGACGATATTAACCATGTTATTGGCTTCTTCCTTTGTATAGATTTATATTGTTGAGGTACATTTGCTGATGTGTAATACCTAACATATTAAACAGAATAGATTGCATATGCCTTTGGTATTAGAAACATGTCTAATTCTCTAATTTGCTAATCACACATGTGTACAACTTCACATATTATATGTGTTATTATGCAAAATTATTTCATACAGCAATGCTATCCTGCATTATCCATAGTGAATTCTCTAAATTTCTGTCGGTAACATCGGTATTATTATGCTGAGGGCTCATCACATTGATGCTAACTTTTACTGGATTTAGTGCCATTATAGAGATAGTTATTAACAAAAAATGTGTTGCTTGACACAGTCTGAGTCGTGTGTGTGTGTGTGTGTGTGTATGTGTGTGTGGGCGCGTGCATGTGAGTGTGTGACAACAACAAGTGTATGACACATAACCATAGTAAACTCTAGGGCATAGTTAAAGAACTAAGTAAACTAAGAATAAACTCCTACTTCACCACTGGCTTGCCAGCTGGTTCACAGATAAATCACAGGAGATCAAATAGTGGAAATTACCTTCACAAAGAGTCCAGCCACCACTGGAATCCACCAGGACTTGGTGCTGGCACCTCTCCAATTTGATATCTTCTTCTCTGAGGTAAAAGGCAATACCAGAGGGCTCTGGCAGACTAAGTTTGCAGATGACTGTAAACTAGGAACAGTCACTGAATCCCCAAAAGACTAAGCCATCCTCCAGGAAGGTTTGTCCCAAATAAATAACTGGTGCCAGAATCATGGACTGAAACTTAATGAAAAAATAATGCATTACTGTATCCTTTGGGAAGTTGTCTAACCCAGGGAACCATCACACTGACAATATGGCCTAAGTTCTGACCCACTATTTATTTATTTGTCCTTTGTTAACTGGGTTGGTCCACTGGGCCAGAGACCCCTTTTCAGTGAAGACCCAATGAGAAAAGCTCCATAAAAAGAAAACAAGTTACAAAAATGTATAGCAGTACTACAATCATTAGAATCAAAGAAAGGTGATGCAAATATCTACAGAGGTCTACAATATATACATATGTGATATAGAAGATAAAATGAACATAGTATCATGAAGTCATTAAATAAGGACAATGAACCATTAATAAGTGGATATAAAAGCAACAAGTAAATTTGTGATCTAGAGAAATCAGGTGGGTTAAAGTTAGGTGGAGTGGTGACAGGTACAACATGGAGAGTTGGCCAGGTAACTCTTCAGTTCTCTTTTGAAAATATTTTTGAAAATATTGGGAGAGAGGATAGACAGTAGATGATTAGGGAGCTTGTTCCAAGTTTGAGACCTACAGCATTTGTAAAGTAATTTGCCTGTGGTTTTATTGGGTCTGTAGGTGTCCAGTTAAGGTTTGCAAGGGGATAAGAAGTTAGATAGGGCGGGGTAGTTGGCAGGTTTATATAGTAAGGGATGTGTCATTTGAAGCTGAGACAGAAGTAGAAGTTGAGGGAATTCAAGCCGTCAAAGCTGTTCGAGGGCAAGGCAATGGTGAGATTTGTATGGTAGGTTGCTGGCACATGTGGCTATGTGGCTGTATGTTTGAGTTTAGTTGAGAGGTTTGCTTGGAGGTGAATAAAAATAGGGGAGGCATAGAGAAGGCAAGGGAGGTCCTACAAGCAATGGGTAAGAATTTTTTGTTTCTATACAACAGTCCAAGTTTTTGGTTGGTCTTTGTTATGGACTGTTGTATGTGAATGTCAAATTTCAGTTGATCACCAACAGTGACCCCCAGCAGTTTGGTATGAGAGTCTGCATGAATTATCGTGTTATCTACGGAAGAGATAAGAGAAGAATGTCCTAAGACTGGCCATTGATTTGGGGAGAAAAAGGAGTAGCTTGGTTTTTGGGGTGTTAAGTATAAGTTGATTATTGATTAGCCAGTGTTCAATGGTGTTAAATGAGGTTTGTGTCAGGGAGTGGAGGTCAGTAGGGTTGTTGGAGAGGGGTGATAAGAGTACAGTCGTCTGCATATTGGATTCGAGTAGATGTGCAGCAAGGGGAGTGAAGGTTATTAGTAAAAATATTAAACAGAAGGGGCCTAGGATGGATCCTTGGGGAACAACTGTGTTGGTAGGTAAGAAGGGAGAGCAGGTAGACATCCATCTAACAGATTGCTGCAGGTTAGTAAGATAGTGACAGAGCCAGTTAATTGTGGAAGCAGTAAGTTTGAGTTTGGTTAGTTTGTTAAGAAGCTTAGGGTAGGAGACAGTGTTGAAAGCCTTAGAAAGTTCAAGGAATAGGCATGATTCAAGAACTGCGAAATTATTTGGACAGTCACCATACTTTTGACTAACATGTGTCCCCTTTTGTAAGAAAGTCATTCTATATTGCACAGTTTTTAAACAAAGGAATTACATCTAGTTCTACAGATGTCATTTTCCCTTTACTCAGCCATCATTAGGCCAGTCATTGAGTAATAATGCCCATACTTGTCAACTGTCCAGATTTTGAGACTGTCCAGATTTTTGCCTCATATTTTTGGTCTATTCCTCATAAAATTTGTGGTTTTCGTAAGTATCATTGGGATGATCTGAGGATTGAAGTCACTAAATAATGACATACATATGAGTTTCAGGCTTCAAATCCTTCAGAAAATATATGTTAATGCAAACCCTATTACTCTAGCAACTTTTTAAGAGCAATATTTAAAATCTGTCCCTGTTTTGGGGCCTTTGTCCCCCCATTTTGTCAGGCTTTGTCCAAATTTCTTGCACTAAGAGTTGAGAAGTATGATAATGCCCCTTTTGCCATGTACTAATCCATACACATGCAACAAATGAACGCCCACATGGATACCTTACTAAAAGGATACAAGGCCTAAACAACATGTCCTACATGGACTCCCTCAAAAACATGTCCTACATGGACTACCTCAAAGCCCTGTCACTAAACTCGGTATCCTACAGACTGCTAAGAGTTGACCTGTGTCTGGCATACAAGGCATACTTTGACCCAACACTGAAAGACTTACTACACATCAGTAAGTCAAATGACATAAAAAATATTCAGTCCAGGAATCTTAACCTGTTCTCCAATATCAACTAAGTGGCTTGAAGGAAAAGGTATATCTCACAGAGGATACAGCTGCTCTGGTCAGACTCCCCAACCACTTAAAATAAAGCTCATCCATGTCCCTGTTCAAGTACAACTTCGAGCTATGGATGGGTAATATAAAATTTACCCGAGGACTGCACTTGTACTATTAATGGACAGAGGCAGCTCCTAAATGCTTTATCCCATGCATGGGTTCCCGCATTTTGTCTATTGTATGATCCCAGGTATTCTCACTAGGGGTAATATATAATTATCAAACATGGGATGGGTAAGGCCAATCTATAACACAAATAAGGAAATTGGCTAGGATTAATATGGCCCACAAGGGCAGCTAGCCAGGTACTTAGCTATAAACCTCTAAACAGCAAAAATAGTTATGTTTTCAAAGTTTTATGGTTAAACATAGGTTCATAGGTTCATAGATAAGTACTAGGCTAACTGCCCTTGTGGGCCATTTTAAGCCTAGTCAATGACCCTGTTTAGGTTAAAATCTATGTCTTGCTGTATTGAGCCACAGCGAGGTAGGTCTGATCACTTCAGTGTCATCTTTGAGGTTGTTATATTTATTTCTCTGAATATAAACGAAAAGGGGACTATTAGGAAGTTTTATCATTCTGACATTGTAGCAATAAATGCAGATATTCAATCATGAAATTAAAATTTAAGTTTGGAAGGGCTAGCAATACAAGAAAGATGGATATTGTTTCTGTGAATAGGAAAAGCACCCCCCCGGTGGATCTGTAAGATCTCCAAGGTAAATCAAGAAAAATTAAAGAAACTATGGAGATATTACAGGGCTCATTCAACCTTGTCTAATAAATTATAACAGACCTAAAAAATATTTTTCAAAACTCATTCATAAATCAGGCTTTACCTATGAATTAAATCTGGCTACAAACATAAAAGATAACCATAAGGCCCCTTTTTAAATATCTATACAATTATGGACTAGACAAAAATCATATTACTGAGCTGAGAGATCAGGTGAACATTTTTGCTGAGGGCTTCTTTAACAGTCCGCAAGCTAGAAACCCTATAACCTCTCCTTTTACAGATTTAGTTGAGAATTGTTCCCTGCAGAAAGATAATATAATTTTAACATCAAGACAAAACTCAGACGCTGGACCTGATGGCTTGAATGGATATTTCATGATGTGAATTGTTAAAAGTTTGTTTCCCCTGTCTTGCAGACCTATTTTAAAGTTCCCTGGCTGACGATTATGTGCCTGCTATATGGAAAGATTCAATTATCGTTGCAATTCAAACAAGTAAACCCACTTAACTATTGATAACTACAAACCAATTAGCTGCACTTGTGTTTTGGGGAAATGTTTTGAAAGAGCAATGTGTTTGTCGTTCCATCATATATTTGACTTTAAATTTACTTCAGGGAGATTGTGTTTATCAAATCTGATAAACTTATAGGAATATGTTATGAATTCTTGATGCAGGCTTGGCTGTGGATGGGGTTCACTTGGACTTGGCCAAAGCTTTTTGATTCTATTCCTCATGATGTCTTTGTTGACATCTTAAGAAAGACTGATATGAATGTGTACATAGTTAACAGGGTTCAGTATTGAGGCAGTGTCAAACTGTCCAATCTCAGGTAGAGTTTGGCTAAGTAAATTTGCTGATGGCATTACAATTGGTAGCATTGTTACTAATTATGTGGATTATTATTATTATCTTCACAATATCTGGATACTTTACCTAACAGGGTATTATTGAAGGACATACATTTCCATATTACTAAATCTTTGGTAATATACGTTGGGACCAGAAATTATACTTATCCCTGTGACCTATGTAACCATGTTTGCATAGCCGGCCTTAGGCATAGGCCAACTAGGCAGCCGCCTAGGGCACCACTCTAGCAGGGGTGCTTTTCCAGTATTTATTTGGTGTAGGTAGACCAGGATGGGGGCACCAAATGGTGTGGTGGGGGGCGCCGTGGAGCCCTTTTGCCTAGGGCACCAGTTGACCAAAGGCCGCTCCTGCATGTTTGGTCATCTTCAAACTTGGTATACTAGTGGATTCTTCTCTGAAGTTTGATGTACATGCCAAACATACCACTAGAAAATGCTATGGTCTCATTGAGAATATTCTACACTGCTTTACCAGCAGGGATAAAAGTGTTTTGTTTAAGTTATGTACTGCCGGTATATGTCAGATAATTCAATTTGGTGGTTCCTTTTAATTGAATTTCGTGGTTCCTTTTTATATTAACATCTCAAGGTGCTTGAACACACACAGAAAACATTTATGAGGCAAATAGTGGGTATAGTCAATTATTTCACAGTAAGAGACTTGAACATTTATTTCTCTATTCAATTGCATGCAGACTTCTAAGAGAGGATCTAGTCCTAGTTCATAAATGCCTATTTGATGACACAATTGTTGCAGTAATAGGCATTGACTTTATTGACCATAACGATTACTCTAGAAGTAATTTTTTTTTATTAGTTTACCTACTGTTAGATTAAATGAAAAGGTACCTTTTTCATCATAGGGCTGGTAGAATATGGAATTCCTTGCCACTAGGTATAAGATGCAATAAAGAAATACAGACATTTAAGGTCCTGCAAGATTCTTAGTTTAAACATATTACTTTTTCATCAGTGATTTTAAATTAAGCAAACGCTAGACTGCATAGGCCATGTGTTTGGTAACAACTTCATTGAATCATTGAAATATATATATTACATTATTTATATATAATTCATAAATGTCTATGACACACACACTGGTGAAGTTCACCTGAAATCCCCCCCCTGGTTTTAATTGACTTAAAAAGATGTGCTACTTTTAATACCTAGCAGTTGGCTTAGAGGATTAAGGAGCTGTTAACAAGTTGTTTTCTGTGGTTTGGAGGTGCAAGGTTTGATTCCCTCAACTTACATAGCCTTACTTTGTGACGCCAAGCAAGTCACTTAACCAGACATAACTCCCAGGCTGAATGTGAAAAAGATCCACAGAGAACAGTGCTCTTCCCTGGAAAACAAAGTTATAGTAGTTGTTTGCTTTCTGAAGAAGAGCTCAGTGCTGTGCATTTGATGGAGCTTCCTGACTACATTCTGATTTGTTCTTACAACTTCCTTTTCTATGGTTCTTATGATATGGTTTGACTGGAGTACTTCATCTGAGAGATGTGGAAAACGTGGTACAAATCTGTCCTGTTTTGACTGTCTGTTTTTTCTGTTTTTATGTTGTAGTGTTTATTTCCTGCCCTCTTCATTTTAAAAATAAGATATTTACCACAGTTTTCCTCCAGTCTCCATCCTGGTATAATGTAGAAATACGTTTAGAAATAAACTTTCATTTCCTATAATGCAGTATTACCAAACTTTCAATGTCTATGTATATATGAAAAAATGATGGATTACATTAGCAAACAGGTCAGAGTGGACAGATCAACAAAGTTGCTGTATGCAGACGATGTGCCATTACAGGCAGAGAACTTCAGCAAAGGATAGGGAAGTGGAATGCAATACTGGAGGCACATTAGATCATGAAACTAAGCACACATAAGACAGTGGCAGCAAATTGGAGATATCAGATGAAGCTGAGGATTGAAATAGAAAGGAAGATAGTGGAAGAGGTTAACAGCCTCAAGTATCTGGGAGGGGTTTTTGAGAAGAAGGGAAGTCTGAATGAAGAGGTCAAAACTAGAATCAGAGGGGCTGCAGCCAACTGGCATACAGTATCAAGTGTAGTATATGACAGAAGAATGCCAAAGAAACTGAAAAGACAGGTTTACAAAACAGTGGTGCAACCAGTACTACTGTATGGTACAGAAACCTGGGCAGTAAAAGCAGAACAGTTGAAGAAGCTAGAGGTGATGGAAATGAAGTGCCTGAGAAAGGTAGTAAGATGTACACTGTGGGACAGACAAAGAAATGAGGACATAAGAGCAGAACCCAAAGCAGCTCCAACTGCAGAAAAGATCAAAGAGAGCAGATCATAGTGGTTCTGGCACATGTGCAGAAAAGCAGAAGACAATCTGGTGAAGAATATTTGGGACAGACAGGAAGAAGGTAAGAAAAAATGAAGTAGTCCAGCAACGAAGTGGATGGACTGAGTGAGAGAAAAATTGCAACAGTCAGGCATGAGTGTCGAAGCAGCAGGAGTGTGGCATTGAATCGAGAAAGATGACGGCAGTTAACATGACACCCCAACCCCATATAGAAAATGGGGAAAAGGGGGGTTGTTGATGATGATGATATGAAGAAAAAAAAAACTTTTCCATCCTATGGGTCAGTATGATACAGTGGCATACCTGTTACACCATGACAGCTACAGGTTGTTACATTATAGCATGACCAGGATCTAAAACATTTAAATTAGCATGAATAAAGAAATATGACTGGAGAAAGAAACTTCCAAGGACAAATAAATCAGCATATATCTCCATGTCCAAATTATTGTGACTTTCTATTTCATAGCATTTCCACATCTTAAATGGGTTCCTGAAATAATCCACTTGCTTTATATTTGAAAGCCTCTCTCTCTCCTTGTAGCTGGATATAAATATTTATGTACATTTCAGCTGTTACTACTATGCTATAAGCTCCATGTTTGTAATGAAAAAATATATAACACACTGTAGTGGTGACTAAACAAGCATGGAACAAGTGCATGCTCAGTAAATACAAACAATCACAGCAATAAAGATTTTTTTTTTAATTGTTTTTCCAAACTTGAACAGCTTAAAACCATAACACAATAACAGTAATTAAAGTCAACAGTGTGGGGATAACTGAGTAGGATTTAGTCCCTCCTGATCTTTGCACTGATCCTTTGACATGTGCTCTTAGGATCAAACCTGTCTAATGGAAGTAAATCCTACATTAACCCCCACCCCTGTTACAGATTACTGGTAAATCGCACTAGCTGTACTTGCCAGTTGGGAGAAAAGACTCAAATAATTCTCATCCCTGCCACAGATTACTGGTAAATTACTCCAGATATAGCTGCCATTTGGGAGTAAGTTCTCCAATATTGCCTGCCCCTGCCACAGGTTACATGGAACCTTCCAGTCTGGATGCAGTTGATAAAAAAGGTTGTCTTTGTAGCTTCTCTTCATTCTTCCAGGTCAGCATCATGTCCAGTTAAACTGGGCACAAGACATAGATTCTCTCACACTCACACACACACACACACACACACACACACACACACACACACACACACACACACACACACAATATAAGTGTGCATGCACCCAATCGCAAATGGCATTCACACCTACAGACAATTTAGACAATCATTAATTCATCTACAGCACGTCATGAAATGTGGAAGGAAACAACAACTCCCAGCAAAGGCTCACATGGGCACAAGGAGGAAGTATAGACTCTGCACAGAAGGCTCCCTAGCTAATAACTGAAATGGAGAATCAAACACTATGAGACAACAACTCTAAACATTCTGTACTTATAACTATACACACACACACATAGTAAATGAAGAAAGCCTCTTAATCCTGCTCTGTTCCTTTCCTCAAAAAAAAAAAAAATATATATATATATATATATATATATATATATATATATATATATATATCTTATTCATCTGCTCTTACTGTAACTGTCTTAGTTGCTCTTCTGCGTGCTGTTATCTGTTCAGTCGCTCTTACTCTGCACTTATTACTGCTTGTTAGTAGCCTTCTAATTTACTGCCTTCTGCACTTGTTTTTTAGTCATTTGTTAATTTAATTGCATTTATTTGAACTGTATTTGCTGTAGTGTTGCTACACGCTCGGGTGTGCTGCCCTGCACTACAATTTGAATTGTATTTACTGCTGTTTTAGCTGCTTTTCTGTAACAAAAAAATTTCTAAGCTTGTTTCCTGCCTTTCCTGTAACTAGTTAAGTCCAGATACAGACTTGCTGTATCCAGGACTGTTGCTAAGCTTCTGAGCCCCCCAAGCCTTTCTGTATTGGAGGTAAGCCTTTTAGCTAATCAGTGGGAGTGGTAAGCACTAGGTAGCCTATCTACTATGGGAAGAGTGGGTTTTGGCCCTGAAATTGTAGTTCATTGGCCGTTTGGGCAGTTTTTCCATCTCTTTCTACTTTCTGGTTAAAAGCCTGTTTTGCGTTTGGTCCCCACCTTTTGTATAACTAGTGTAATCCAGGTACAGATTTGCTGTATCCAGGACTGTTGGTAAGCTTCTGAGCCCCCCAAGTCCTTCTGTGTTGGAGAGAAGCCTTCTAGCTTATCAGTGGGAATGGTAAGCACTAGGTAACCTATCTACCATAGGAGTGGTTTCTGGCCCAGAAATTATAGTTTATTGGCTGTTTGGGAAGCTTTTCCATCTCTTTCAACCTTATGATTTAAAAGCCTGTGTTTGCGCTTGTTTCCTGCCTTTCCTGTTACTAGTCTAGTCCAGGTACAGATTTGCTGTATCCAGGACTCTCTGTAAGTTTCTTAGCTGCCCCAGCCTTTCCGTGTTGGAGGGAAACCTTCTAGCTTATCAGTGGGAGTGGTAAGCATCAGGTAGCCTATTTACCACAAGAGGAGTGGTCCCTGGCCCAGAAATTGTAGCTATTGGCTGTTTGAGCAGTTTTTTTCCATCTCTTTCAACTTTCTGGTTTGAAAGCCGCACTTGTGCCTGTTTCCAGCCTTTCCTATAACTAGCCTAGTCCGGTTACAGAGTTGCTGTATCCAGGATTGTTAGTAAGCTTCTAAGCCCCCAAGTCTTTCTGTGTTGGAGGAAAGCCTTCTAGCTTATTAGTGGGAATAGTAAGAACTAGATAGCCAATCCTCCACGGGAAGAGTGAGTTTTGGCCCAGAAATTGTAGTTTATTTGGCCGCTTGGGCAGTTTTCCATCTCTTTCAACTTGCTGGCTTAAAAGCCTATGTTTGTACCTGTTCCCCGCCTTTCCTGTAACTAGTCTAGTCCAGGTACAGATTTGCTGTATTCCAGGACTCTTTGTAAGCTTGTGAGCCCCCCAAGCCTTTCCGTGTTGGAGGGAAGCCTTCTAGCTTATCAGTGGGAGTGGTAAGTATTAGGTAGCCTATCTACCACAAGAGCAGTGGTTCTTGGCTCAGAAATTGTAGCTATTGGCTGTTTGGGCAGTTTTTTTCCATCTCTTTCAACATTTTGGTTTAAAAGCCGCACTTGCGCTTGTTTCCCACCTTTCCTGTAACTAGCCTAGTCCAGATACAGAGTTACTGTATCCAGGACTGTTGGTAAGCTTCTGAGCCCCGCAAGCCTTTCTGTGTTGGAGGAAAGCCTTCTAGCTTATCAGTGGGAGTGGTAAGCACTAGGTAGCCTATCTACTATGGGAAGAGTGGGTTTTGGCCCTGAAATTGTAGTTCATTGGCCGTTTGGGCAGTTTTTCCATCTCTTTCTACTTTCTGGTTAAAAGCCTGTTTTGCGTTTGGTCCCCACCTTTTGTATAACTAGTGTAATCCAGGTACAGATTTGCTGTATCCAGGACTGTTGGTAAGCTTCTGAGCCCCCCAAGTCCTTCTGTGTTGGAGAGAAGCCTTCTAGCTTATCAGTGGGAATGGTAAGCACTAGGTAACCTATCTACCATAGGAGTGGTTTCTGGCCCAGAAATTATAGTTTATTGGCTGTTTGGGAAGCTTTTCCATCTCTTTCAACCTTATGATTTAAAAGCCTGTGTTTGCGCTTGTTTCCTGCCTTTCCTGTTACTAGTCTAGTCCAGGTACAGATTTGCTGTATCCAGGACTCTCTGTAAGTTTCTTAGCTGCCCCAGCCTTTCCGTGTTGGAGGGAAACCTTCTAGCTTATCAGTGGGAGTGGTAAGCATCAGGTAGCCTATTTACCACAAGAGGAGTGGTCCCTGGCCCAGAAATTGTAGCTATTGGCTGTTTGAGCAGTTTTTTTCCATCTCTTTCAACTTTCTGGTTTGAAAGCCGCACTTGTGCCTGTTTCCAGCCTTTCCTATAACTAGCCTAGTCCGGTTACAGAGTTGCTGTATCCAGGATTGTTAGTAAGCTTCTAAGCCCCCAAGTCTTTCTGTGTTGGAGGAAAGCCTTCTAGCTTATTAGTGGGAATAGTAAGAACTAGATAGCCAATCCTCCACGGGAAGAGTGAGTTTTGGCCCAGAAATTGTAGTTTATTTGGCCGCTTGGGCAGTTTTCCATCTCTTTCAACTTGCTGGCTTAAAAGCCTATGTTTGTACCTGTTCCCCGCCTTTCCTGTAACTAGTCTAGTCCAGGTACAGATTTGCTGTATTCCAGGACTCTTTGTAAGCTTGTGAGCCCTCCAAGCCTTTCCGTGTTGGAGGGAAGCCTTCTAGCTTATCAGTGGGAGTGGTAAGTATTAGGTAGCCTATCTACCACAAGAACAGTTGTTCTTGGCTCAGAAATTGTAGCTATTGGCTGTTT
Organism: Protopterus annectens; assembly: GCF_019279795.1. Lineage (NCBI taxonomy): Eukaryota > Metazoa > Chordata > Ceratodontiformes > Protopteridae > Protopterus > Protopterus annectens. Next base: position 717,036,029 of record NC_056735.1, on the reverse strand, counting down.
GGGCAGTTTTTTTCCATCTCTTTCAACATTTTGGTTTAAAAGCCGCACTTGCGCTTGTTTCCCACCTTTCCTGTAACTAGCCTAGTCCAGATACAGAGTTACTGTATCCAGGACTGTTGGTAAGCTTCTGAGCCCTGCAAGCCTTTCTGTGTTGGAGGAAAGCCTTCTAGCTTATCAGTGGGAGTGGTAAGCACTAGGTAGCCTGTCTACCACGAGAGGAGAGGTTCTTGTAGTTTGTTGACCATTTGGACAGTTTGCCTGTCTCTTTCAACTTTCTGGTTTAAAAGACTGCATCTGCGCTTGTTTCTCATCTTTCCTGTAACTAACCTACTGGTAGCACTAGAAAGCCTTAAACTGATACAAGCCTTCTAGCTTAGGAGAGAGACGTTGGAGTAATTAAGTATCAGTTTTCTGTATTTTCTTTTTGTACTTAACTGTTTTCCACCTAAACGCAGATTTTCCAGCGTTTATTGTGATTTAAAAGGTTTTTTTCACATATTGTACTTATTTGACTGCCTGCACTTTTAAAAAGTTGTTTTTTGTTTAAATGTTGTAGGCTACACACTAAAGTGTGATAGCCTTTTCTGATCGTTTGTAGTCATTTAGAGCTGTTTTGAGTGTATTTTTTAAAGTTGTTGCTTTATTTTTCAAAAAAAAAAATCCTTGTTTCCCACCTTTCTAAGCTAGTATAGGCCAGTTTTCAGGCTAGTGCTGAATTCAGGGCTGTGATACTAGTTTCTGAGTTGCCCATACCTTACTTGGATAGAAGGAAGTTTCTCTGTTCACCTGTGAGAGAGAGGAGCTTTGAGCAACCTATCTGTCCCTGGAGGAGTGGTTCCAGCCCAGAAGTTAGTAGTCTATTGGCCATTTTGGGCTAATTTCTATCTCTTTCATTTCCCTACTATAAAAACTGTGTTTGCACGGTTTTTGACCGGCAGTGCTGGTTAGCTACGGTTAAATTATTCCCGGCTCCACTAAGTCTCCTCTTCAGTTTTTCCCTTGAAACTAGTCTAACTCTCAACCTAAGCACTCAAAAAGCATCTTACAGCCCAGCACTTGCTCAGACCTAATAGCAAGCACTAATATACCCTGACACTGATTGCCCATCAAGGCAAGACTCTTTATCCATCCCTCACCAACCAAGCGACTAAGCAGCTCACCCTACTATTCAGGCATGACCAAAGGGCAACTTCAGGTGCACTCTCCAGTTCAGCTGGTGAATTTAGGTGTCCTGAGGCAATGTTACAACTGCCTCATGTACAAAGAAAACCTTCTCCTCCTACCACAAAACACTAACATATGCTAGAGATGCAATTATACAGCCAAACTGGAAGCTAAGCTGTCTCCACTCAAGACTGGAACAGACAGTCAAGAGGAGAAGGTTAACACTTGCACCACAACAACAGCTGCACACAGACCTACTAAAACAGCATTGGCAAAAGATACACATGAACACACATAATCATACTCTGAGGCTCTAAATAAAAACCTGCAAAAGCATCAGAGACCTCCAAAGCAGACACCCAAACAACCTGCACTTCCTGTCACAAACCAGACAAGACATAAAATACAAAATCAGTGTGCCGCACAATCACAGCCCTTAAAGCGAAATAACATACCTAACACACTAGTAATAGGTGACTATATAGTCAGGCACACTGATGTCCTAATCACTAGGCTGGACAAGCAGAAGGTTACTGTTAGCTGCCTGTCAGGAACCAGAATCTGCCACATAACACAAGCGCTCAGGTCACTCCAGAACAAATACAAATATGATTCTGTCATTGTTCATGTTGGTGTGAATGACCTGAGACGTACCTCCCTGGACTACATGAAAAGAGACATGGAAGAGCTCTCTGATCATGTAGCCCAGGCTGGTATGAACCTGACCCTGAGTAGCATCTTGCCCTCACCAAGAATGATACCTCAGTATAAAGATTTCAACAATTGGCTAAGCTTCTGGTGTCATTCAAAGGGGATCCAGTGTCTGTCAGCCTGGGACGACATGCTCGACAAGCCATGTTGCTTCATAAGAGATGGCTTGCACCTGTCACCCCTGGGCTTTTGAATACTGGCCAAGGCTCTTGCTGCCCCCATAGTGCCTTTTTTAGGCAAGGCTCAAAAGTCAAAGCCACCTCCGTAAATAGCACAATTAACAAAAAACTGAGAGTTATGCTACTCAACACCAGGAGTTTAAATCTCAAAATGCACGCACTCAAAGCTCTCCTCAATATGGAGAACATCGACATCTGTGCAGTAACTGAAACCTGGTACAAGGCTCGAGAGAGCACCCCAGCACTACCAGGCTACAACTCATACCAAATGTTTCAGCCACAGAACACGGACCGAAACACAAAAGGAGGGGGTGTATCCATATTCATCAAGGATACCTACACCTCCAGGTTAGTGGTGCAGCATGATACCTCTGAGATCATCCATGTGCAACTAACATCTTGCAAATCTGCAATTCAAACTGTGGCCTGCTACAGATCATCCTCCATGACCCAGGACCACCACTCCACCTTTCTGGAGACACTGGAAAACATGAAGGTCCTAACAAACACTCTGACACTGGGCAATTTCAATTACAATACCATTCACTGGGAAAACTACTCGAGTACAAATTCCCAGGCCCAGCGCTTCCTGGAATTCATCAACTCAAATGCCCTGGATCAGCTGGTAAACTCCCCTACCAGTGGTGAAAACATATTGGACCTGGTCATCACCAACATGGGCGACAGGTGTTCCACACCGAAGGTCAACCCGTCACTGGTTAGATCAGACCATAAACTAATCACTCTGGATGTCCACACCCCACCACCACCCCCAACTAAGGAAACCACAGTAAAAACCTTTTCTAAAGCAAACTTCACCTTACTTAAGACAGAGGTGGTAAGTTTCACAGCCTCCACGCTAAAGGATAATGCTGCCCAAGATGCAGAAACCTTTACAAATGCACTCTATGAGCACCTACAAGGATGCATGGATTGTGCCATCCCTAGCAATGCCAAGACTCACTCCTTTAAGAGACGTAAACCAGTTTGGTGGACTCCTGCAATAAACAGGCTATACAATAGAAGGAGGAAACTAGTTCAGAAAAAAAGCAAATCCCAAGAAGGAAAGAAATCCCTGATCAGTATCAGTAAGAAACTGAGGTCCCTCATGAAATCATCCAAGGCTAACTTCAAAAGAAAAATAGCCAAGGATTCAAATGATAACCACAAAGCCTTCTTTAGCTATGTTAAGAATCTAAGTGGCAACTCGCAGATATGAACTAAACTAGTGCAAAATAGCACAAAATATACTGAACCTACTGATATTGCCAACATTCTGGCAGATAGATTCAGTGCAAACTTCACCCCCTCTCATCTCCAAAAGGGCCCACAACAATACTGGAAAAGTGTAGTGTCCCAAAAATCATAGATGCACAGGTGAAAACAGCCATTTCAAAAGCCAAAAATACAGCGTCAATGGGACCAGATGGTGTCCCAGGCTGCGTCTTGCACGAACTACAGAACAAACTAACCCCCCCACCTAAACACGCTGTTCAACCTCAGCCTCTCCACAGGCTACGTGCCCACAGAATGGCACACAGCAATGGTTATTCCTCTCCACAAAGGAGGGGCCACAACTGACCCTGGTAACTATTGCCCCATAATCCTGACTAGCCTGGTCTGCAAGGCTATGGAGCGCAAAATCATGGTACTCATTAACAAAGACATTGGGAACCTCCAAACACTTGACCTGACACAGTTCAGCTTTATTAAGGGCAGATCATGCCTACTAAACCTGGTTGACTTCTTTGAGACAGTCACCAAGGCCATAGACGAGGGAAAGGTGGTTCACACAGCCTACCTTGACCTCGCCAAGGCTGTCGACACCATTCCCCACTCAGGTATTACAGAAAAACTCACCAGCCTGAACATAAACCCCTACGTCACGAGATGGGTTGCCAACTGGCTTACAGACAGAACTCACAGGGTAAGAATAGCAGGCTCTAGGTCTGACTCTAAACCAGTCACAAGTGGTGTCCCACAAGGCTCGGTCCTGGGACCCCTACTGTTCAGCATATACTTCTCAGAAGTACAGGCAAACACAGGAGGACTATGGCTAACCAAGTTCGCCGATGACTGCAAACTGGGAGCCATAACTGACTCTCCAGCTGACAGGGACATCCTCCAAAAGGGCCTTACCAAGAGAGACACCTGGTGTCAAAGTCATGGCCTCAAGCTAAATGCCAAAAAATGCATAGTCATCCTGTTTGAGGAAAAACAAAACACCCACAAATTACCACATAGGTGGCAGCCACCTTAATACAGAAGAGGTAATAAGAGATCTGGGGACCCAGGTAGATAGTAATCTCTCCTTTGACAATCATATTGCCAAAGTAGTTAGGAAATCCTTCTATGTGGCCCATCTAATTAGTAAAGGGTTCGCATCTAGAAATAAAGAGGTTATAGTGCCCCTCTACTCGTCACTCATTAGACCCATCATAGAGTACAATGCCCCATTTGGGATGTACCTCACAAGACACTTTCAACAGCTGGAAAGACCACAAAAGTACCTCTCCAAGAGGATTACTGGTCTCAAACATATGCCCTATGCAGCCCAACTGAAAAAATTCCGGCTGTACTCAGTGGCATATCGCTTACTCAGAGGTGATCTCTGCCTGACTTACAAAGCCATGTCCAACTCAGAATTGATGGACATGCTCCATCTAAAGAAATCCAAGTCACTGCGAGCCACGCGCTCTAGTGAGCTAAACCTTGCCACAACAATAAATAGAACATGCTGGAGTGATAGAGTCCTGTCACAGAGACTCCCCATGCTTTGGAACAAAATTCCAAATTACATCAGGCAGAACCCCTCACTAACACTCTTCAAGAAAAACCTTGATGAGTGGATGGGTAACAGAAAATACACCCCTGGGATCACTTCATTGGCTCTACTTGACAGAGGATATCAGTTAATTAATCAATGGGGCGGTGAAAGCCGACACACTCTGGATAGGCTTATAAATGCCCTTGGGCAGATAGCCTAGTACCTACATATGAACCTATGAACCTATGTGAATAGATCAACACTTTTTCACCAACAGCAAAAACTCTGAAAAATGTTTTAATCTAAAACACTTTCAGTGAAACTTGAAGTAAATCTTTTTTTTTTTTTTTTTTTTGCAGGGGCACACCCCCACCCCATAACTTAACTATACCTACTCTGAGGTTGCACAAAAGGGAATTCTCCACTGTTGGCAAAAGTGATTTCAGCAAAACATTTTCACAGAAACATCAGTCGGCGAAACTGCCCTCGATCTACTGACAGTCTGTTTAGATTAAGTTAGTTATATGTAGTGGGGAAGTAAAGAAAAATAGTATAGAGGTGTATTATCTCACACACAAACACACAAACGCACACATACACTCAAAAGCAACAAAGAGAAGTTAAGAGGGTCATTACGCCATAGAGCAGAGTTATTGCTAGATCCACCTAGATTCACACTGAGGTGCTCTATGACATAAAATAATGACATGCTGTTGGTCCCAAACCAGTTCATCAGTAACTTTTATGGATCAAAACGTATGTGTCGCACACTGTAGTCCTCGCTGTAGTAGTTCATCAAAAGCTATTAGAATGTGCAGTAATGTATTAAGTCCCTTACTCCTTACTGAGTTATTCAACCCCTTGCATTGTGTCACTTTCCATTTATTTTATTAATCACAAAAGTTAAAATAATAGGGTTTACAGGATGCATAAAAAACCTATGACATAAACATACTGAAAAAGGTTGTTCTAAACTGAGTCTGCATTTGTTTACACACTGGTGTCAAAAGGGAGTACTTTGATTAATTGGTACCATTTTCTCAGGAAAATTGAGGAATTACTCATTCAAAAGGGGGCCATCTAATTTCATCTATAAGCCCTCACTCTGGAATCATTAATAATCATTAACTATTTATCATAACAAAGTTAAAAATTAAACTAAATACATTCCCTCCCAGTTAACTGTGGTGTCCAAAATCCCACTACCTAACTGCTAAAACCTAGGTAACAGCACATATCAGCATATACTGGAAGGGAGTTGCTACTTACTCAACAGTAGTTGTTCCTGAGACAGCAATAGCATCTGGTTCCCTCCATACACTGTTTCATCAGACACATGGTGCATCTTCAGTTCTGTTCCCAAGGATTACATTCTAACAATTAAAAGTAAAGAAAGCATGACACAAAGACATGATTGTCCTGTGCTGCAGCTGAAGTTCCTGCTTTGTGTGTGCATGTGTGTGTGTGTGTGTGTGTGTGTTTGTGTCTGTGTCTCTGTATGTATATAATTTGCTCATAGCATTTATATCCTAAACTTATGAATTAATTTGATTCACTGTCAGGGTGGCTAGGCAGGGAAGGTGAATTGAATAGAAAGCTGCAGTTCTCCACTCTTTGAAGGGACAGGTCTGGGCTTTATATACTTGTGATACTGGTGAAGACAAGTGATAGCCAACCTGTACTGACCCATGCCATATATGAATGCTGGCACATTTTCTTATCACTGTAAGCTCTTGATACCATGTTGATGATAAAGCAACCACCAAAATACCAAAAGTAATTAGCTTTGTATATTTGCTTTCAATAAAGTCAGATGAATTTGTTTTGATTTCATACCCCAGACATATTTTGAGGTCTGACTCCACTTGACTCCTGTCATTACACAGGACTTACATTGTTAGCCACTTAAATAAACTGGAATGTATACTGACTAAAGTATATTGTAGGTAGCTTAACAGGGGTATGTACTGAAATGGCACATATGGCAAATGGCATGGAAGCTCAGATAAAATGTGTGCACTGTATGCATTACATGTTACTGACCAGCAAACAGTACCTGGTTCAAAAACTCTCTGCGCCCTAAAACAAACCTGTGTATGATGTATATCATGTGCTAGGGTGAGATAATAACAAGCTTATTCACATGATCAGCTACTGAAACTACAGTGAAATTTGAGGAAGTGGCTCAAAAAAGCCCTAGTCAGCAATAGGCTGACCTTAAAGGAACAAGGATTATTGCAATGGTTATAATGCCACGCTTTTAATTAAACAGTAAAATTACGGCACATGTCTGTTTCTCACCCCTCCTTCACTGCTGTAAAGAAATTAATTTAAAAAATCACAATCAGCTTCATGAGTGGAAAATTAGTTCAGTGACTGTGCAAGACTTTCAGTTTTGGCATGAGCGGCAAGATGAATGGAAAAGGTGCCCCAACAGCCACAAACAAAATGTAGGTTGTTAAAAATCAATGCTTAATTAAAGCAGTCATTTTGGTTCTGTTCACAATTTGTTTTAGGATCAGTTATGCTGTGGATTTCCTGAAAGTAACAGATTTATCCCTGGGTGTAATAAGGCTAGAAATGTCAATTAGCAGGTCTTGAGTAGGATTCCTGCAAAGGAAATAATACAGGATACAGTATGAGAAACTTAAGAAAAATATTTTCTTATATCTTGTTTAAAGGTTGATTCCAAAATCAATTTATCATAGTCTATAGACAAATATCTTCATAGTATACAGTATAAATTATTATACAATACTCATAATTTCATTCTAATTTAATCATAGGCGATGCTAGAGTGAGATGTGCTTCATTCATTTGTTTATATTATGTTAACTGTGGTAGCTCTTCTGAACAAAATCCCTTTTAAAGAGGGGCCCTGGGGAGAAAAGCTGGAAATGCATTAAGAAAACAGCATCAAGTACAGTGTAATAGGCAAAGTACAATAAAAAGCATCATACTTCAGTAAATAAATAAAATTATACTGGTAACTTATGTACAGTACCAGAAATATTTACATATATGTGCAGTACTTGTTTATCCTAGAGTAGCATTAGACTACAGCAGTTTGCAACTTGAACAAGAGGACTCATTTGTATACTATTAAGTATAATTCTCAGACTAGGTTAAGTATTTGTACATGACACCCATAGCTTTCTAGACAGTGAGGACATGAAAATTACTTTTGGACTGAAAAATAGTGTTGAGTATTATCCAGGCTTGATTCATTTTTCATGTTTTATCGGGGAAGCAGCAAATATAACTGCGTAACTGCAAGTACTATCTTAAAAAGGCAAAATAAATGACACAACAATTAAAAACAAGAATCATATATGAGAGCAGAAACAAAGAAAGGGATCAAAAATACTTAAAACATGTTTAACTAACAAAGGCAAAAGTAGAAATAGTAAGTATAACAAGAAGAAAGCAAAGCACCGGGTGTAACCGCAGCAGATAGGCTTATAACCAAAGAGGTAATTCTTCTCTACCTCACCTACATCAGAACAGACAGTAAGTACTGGGAGTAGTTCTAGGAAGCCATACAAACAGGAAAACAAGGCTGCTGGAAAGAATCCAGCCATCAGAAGGATGTGATGGAATAAAGGAGGTAAGGAGATGGAGATCGTCTCATTTTTACACAAGAACAGATGGAGGGAACATGAAGTTAGTGCACAAATTTATGTCAAGTAGATATGAAGAGGTCACCCAGAACATGAAGGAGGCAGATGGGGGAAGCACAAGATATGGCAGTAGTTAATAAGAACAAACCACTCCCTGGATCTGAAAAAAAAAACATTTATTCAAAGCATGGACCACTAGAATGGATGATGGACAGAGGATTCATAAAAATTATTCAAGAGAACACAAAAATTATTCAAGAGAGCACAAGACTAGTAGAGGAAGGGTAAGGAGGAAATTAGGGATGAAACAGTGAGGTAGAGCCAAATTCATTTCTTCTAATTGCTGCTGTACCAAATTCTTGAATTGGATGGGTGATTTCACAAAAAAAAAAGTCCCATACAAAACAATTATAATGTAACAATACAGAAGCCATCTGTGTATACTGAGCAAAATAGGGCCGCACAAATACAGTCAGCAGATTCAGCTATGTAATATAAAATAGCCCCAGGATTGCGGTGAGAAAATTTTGTCTCAGCTGTACAAGTAAGAAAGATAATGAGCTGGTGGGGAGGTAATGTAATCTGTCAAGTCCCTAAGTGTAACATAAATATGAAGAATAATATTGCTTTAGTTCTTTAATTCCTCTAGAATATAGGACTAAAATAACATCTTTACACAAGACAATTTGCAAATATGCCTCTACAACATAGGTCATTATGTTGAAGTTGATTTAAATCCATAAGCCATGAAGATTTATATTGCATGTGACCCACCTTTGTTGCTCTTTCAACTGGGGAACACAAGCAGAAGTACAAGGCCTGTACCTGAGAGTTATGTAACTCTCAAAAAGAAAGTGAGAAAAAATTTCATCAAATCTTCAAAGTCACTGTAATGACATTAACATGTTTTTTTGCAGGGGATAAAGTCTCCCTGCAATGCCTGACAACCTCTACACACTCCTGCTACTCAAATGAACTGCAATGGGTCTGTCTATATTATGTGTTTGAAGAATCTCTTCTTCGAACACTTAATAACTGACACATATACAGCGAATGCTGTAAACCGTGAATGGCCACATCCTCAAATTTTTTTCCTCAGGAAAAAATTCAGTTGACTGTTATAGGGAATTGCCCTTTTCTTCAGTGTAGAGTGATCTTGGAGTTGGTATATTTAGTTGGGGGGGGCACAGCCGCCACATCATGGGTGTGGGGGGGGTGAAGCCCTCACTTAATTAGTGTTTTAAAGTTTGTTTTTTATTTTATGGCCACGTGAATTTTTTCATGAGGAAAACATTTGAAGATGTGGCAGACTGCGGTTTACAGCGTTCACTGTATACATGTCGATTATTATGTGTTCAAAGATATTATTCGCTCACATAATATAGACCCACTGCAATGCCCTTAGTTTCCATACTTCTGAGATGCTCTGGAATTCAAAGTATGACTGGCTTTTCCACTATGAAATGCATGCACATGCATATACAGACACACACACACACACACACACACACACACACACACACACACATTTTACTGAAGTAAAACAAAAAAATCAAGATCACTAGAGTTAGACCCCAACCAACTGTTTAGACTTTGGAGTGGTGTGCCCACTCCAAAAAAAATATGATTGGTAACAAAGGACATTAAGGACTGAATGGGTAGTCTTAAAAAGATTTTGCACAGTATAAGATAAAAAGAAACTTATTAAGGCACGAGAGAGATTTAGTTATGTCAAAGTGCACAACACTAAAATGAGATGGACTGCTAGCATCAAATTTACACTGAGTGAAGTTAGTAAGACAGGCTACCTGACTACAAGTAAAGAGTAAAAGGGAGGTTAGGTTTCTTATATTATTGAGAAGAGAGCTCCAAACTGTATGGGCATATTTAGAGAAAGATCTTTCAGTGCGATATAATACAAAAGTTAGTCCTTGAAGTGTAACAGTGTCGGCTCTATGAGTATACTGATGCTTTAAGAGACCTTAGATGCAAGAAGTGGGCAGAAATCAGCTACAAGACAGAAATTTGAGACTGGGAAATTCAAATGTACAAATTGTAATTTGTAATTTCCAGTGGTTGCAGTGTTACAGTGGAGTATTAAAACATATAACAGGTGCTTCAGATTACAAATATATATATATATATATATATATATATATATATATATATATATATATATATATGGTCTGCTTCAATTGATCTAGCTGTCATAATGTCGAAAAACAAAACAGCAACACAAAAATAATCTAAAACTCCAAATACCGACAGATGATTGCTGTACCAGTGCAAGAGCTCTCTTATAAAAGGAAATGTAATATGCCCTCTGCTCACTGTTGCGCAACTTAGGAGTTGGGATAGATAGATAGATAGATAGATAGATAGATAGATAGATAGATAGATACATGGATAGTAGAGATATAAGTAGTAGGGTATGTGGGAGAACAGCCCTATACATAGGGGGTGCAAAGTGTCTTATCCCTCCGTAAAACACTGGTTTTGGATTTGCAGGCTCCAAGGTTATGTATTGGAGCATTAGCAGTATCTGTCAATATTTTGAATTTCAAATGTCTTTTGTCAACCTTGTGACAGATCAGTTTCAGTATTCATATATATATATATATATATATATATATATATATATATATATATATGTATATATTGCTTAGTCATAAAAGCAACATATTAAACCTAAAATGATCAAAAAAAAGCTTGAAAACAAAAGTGTTGAAAATAATAAAAAATAAAAACAAAATTAATTTTTTGACCCCGGCACCCCACCTTTGAGATTAAACTACAGTGGGGAAAGAACACAGTCTCCACTGTACCATGATCTCACACACATAAAAAGCTGGTATGTGCAATCAGTTGATTCACATATACCGCCTTTTTCAGGTTGAACAAATGAACTTTCAACCATATGTGTGTATACCACACACACACATGTATACACATATAGATATATAGATATATACATATATATATATATATATATATATATATATATATATATATATACACACACACACACACACATATATGAATATCGAACAATCTCAAGCAATTACAATTAATCAACACAAAAATCATAGAAAAAAATAATTGCAAATGTAAACTAAGAAAAGTAAAATAAAAACAGCTTTTACCTGCATGCACACACACATTGACATGGGGACTCTGCCCCCACACCCCTGCAAATTAAATATACTAATTGTAGGGTTGCACATCATTGAAGAAAGGGGAAAAGTCCCTGAATTATGTGACAATCAATCTATTAAATTTCAACAGTTACATAATTTGACCAACCAATGAAAAACACGAGCATTTCAGCATGTAATGAAATGTGTGCAACGATAAATCACAAAACACCTGTATACATAGATAGATAGATAGATAGATAGATAGATATAGATATATATAAATACGTCTTCTGAAATTACTGTATCTCAAAGTTAGGGGAATTATTTGAGCTATTAACAGAATTAGCATACAATCAAATTTATTCACAGTTTACTTTTAACAATTTTGAGTGTCGGACAGTTCAGTCTTAAAGTTCAGCCATTCCCCTCAAGAAATCAATATGCAGAAGTTTGTATAGCATTGTTGTGAAAACAGAGGTAATTTGTTTAGTGACAGAAATAGTGTTTGCAGTAGTAAGCAGAGTATGCCGGTGCGTTCGGTTGTCTGAAAGGGTGATGAAATGGCAGATTTCATGTAATACGTTTGTAGCACTAATTTACATTTGGAATACATAAAGTAATGATGAAGAAGGCATTTTTGAACTTGAAGATGAACGCATTCTTACCTATAGATCATGACAAGTAAAGTGACAGAAAAACTGATATGGAGTTTAATCTGTCTTGAGGATTTTGTTAGTGATGAGTTCAACATATTTATGAAACAAAGAGTCATCAAATTAGATGTCAATGTATCCAGTAAGAATCAGCTTGTGTGATAGGTGCTAGGAATTCACCAGGCATCAGACATTTTCAGAGATAAGATAGAGTATTTTTTTTTCAGCAGAGAGAAAATCATAGAGATGGTTTTAGTTTTCTTAATTAAGACATGCATTTAAGAAAATTCTACAGCACTATGGCCAGAAGTTTCAAGACATAGATACTTCTTCAAGTAATATAGATGTCATTCTACAGGAGAAAAGCATTCTGATTTTCTCTTAAAGCAAACTAAGTTATTAATGAACAAAACAGAAGACATTGAAAACAGAGTAAGAAGGAATACTATCAGGCAATGTGGTATGCCTGAGAAGATACAGAGGGAAATATGGTTGATTTCTTAACCACCTGGCTTTCCAAGACTTTGAAGCTAAAATATAGAATTTCTATGGGGTCTTAAGAGGGCTGCAGTCCCTTGGCTAAAATTTCTTCAAATCCTAATTCTCAACCAAGATCTGTAATTGTGAAATTTTGGACAAAGAACCTGTACTAAAGGTTGACTTGTGGAATCCTCCAATTAAAGTTGAAAATAATAAAAATAATTGGGGAAAAATAGCTTTCCTGCTAGAGTAGAAAGATGAAACATGTTTCCCTCTGATAAATGTTTTGAAACAGAAGTATATATTTAGTTAAGTATTAGTAATTTACAGAGTTTCTGTTATGTGTTACACAACAGTTTGCTAAGATCGTACTGTTAAAATAAAACCATTATTGTAGAAACCTAAGATATTATCTTTAACCTAATTAAAGTTTAATATTCTTAAACTGAGTGATTGTTGCACTTTTATTTATTATTTTACAAACTTACTTCTTTTTTAGTGCTTGTTCATATTTTAAATAATTGATGTTTAACAGAGCAGATTTTATCTAGGACATTTCAGTTTTTATAGCTGAAATTATTATTTTTTTTCTTCAAAAAGCAGTTTCTTCATTTTACATAGCAAGTTCTCCAGTTTAATTCTCGACTGCTTTACCTTCTGTGCGGAGTCTGCATGGCCTCCCTGTGTTTGTGTGGGTTTCCTCCGGGTGCTCCATTTTCCTCCCACATTCCAAAGACAAGCAGTAAGTAGACTGGACACTCTAAATTGGCCATAGGTGCAAGCGTGTGGTGTGGAAGAACTACCATGGCGGACTAGGCATCTGGCAATGTAAACCTTGGCTCTAGATGATTGTTGCTGTTGAAGTGACACCCCGACCCCATGTGCAAAAATGGGAATAAGGGTTGTAAATGGATGGATGAATATTAATGGCAATTCATAAGTCCTCATCATATTACAATTTTTTTTTTACTAAGGTTAATATTCTTTTTTATTTCCCCACTATTTTCAGTCAGATAAACTTTTGTAACTCTGAAGTAGGTGTGATCTTTCTAATTGTGGCCCATGTTACTGGAAGTACTGCTATGATGTTACCATGGTAATGCCTGAGCATTTCTGTCTAGTTCATCTCTGTTCTCTAATGTGAGTATTTATTTGCCATTAGCAATGATGAAGCATTTTACAATTGTGAATATTAGACAAACTCTGATCACTCTGTGAATGTCTGTATATTTGCCCCACTTGTTTGCATTTGCCAGGGTAATATTTCTCTGTAAAATAAAAGAATAACCACTTCTGGGTTATAATTTAGTTTTACAAATGTCAGGTAGTACATTAATTATTTTCAAGAGAAGAACATCTTAAATACCTTGATATCCCTTAATATTAACAAAGCTCCTGAATTAGACTTGGTTAACAAAATAGATTCAAAAGTGCTCAGGCAAGTGCTATTGGGTCCACTCATCGTTATCTTTTGAAAATCAAACAGAACTGAAGCACCACAGGACTGAAAAGCTACAATTATTAAACCCATATTCAAGTACATTTCAGATTTTTTAACCACATCAATGATTTTCCTGCCTTGTATAAGAAAAGTCTTGAAGAGATTGGATTTGAATGCTTTACATGCTGAACCAAATGAGCAAAATTATCTAAATGTATTTCAGTTTGCCTGCCAGAAAGAGTGATCAACTAATTCCTGTAATTTATTTTTTATAACAACATGATTCAAGAGCAGAGAAGAATCTGCAGACTGATATATTATATCTTTAGTCATTGAATATATTTTACCTAGCTGTCCATAATACACTGATAAACAAACTATAGAAGACACAGTTACCTAAACATATCACTGCCGGGGGGGGGGGGGTCTGAATAACACAGAATGGTTCTCTGGATATAAGAAGATAAGGTCTAAATGGCATAAACTCTATTACGGAGTTCCTCAGCAGGCAATACTGGGCCTATATTTATTTAGTACTTACGTGACAAAGCTATTACTTAATAGTTCTGCTTTCTACACATCATATGTCGACTCTAAATATAATATCCAGAGTGTCAAAATGAAAACAATTTAGAGACTTTGGACTTATTCTGTCATTTAAACTACAAGCTTACAAAATCTGCAAATCCATTTATAAAAATTTGTGTTAAGTCCTGTAATTATTTAAATCTAGAAAACATGACATTAAGAAGAAACTCCTTGTTTGCGTAATAAGACCCAAGTTTAGAATATGAAGGCACTCTCTAGTTAAATTTTACTAACAGGCTGTTTACACAGGTTGTCAGAGTTCCATATATTTTTACTAAAAAGGTAAGACAGTTCAAGGGTTGCTTATCATGCCACTATACTCAGCCCTCATCAGGCCTATCATTAAATAAAGCACTCCCTTCTGTATGTACCTAACCAGGCACATGAGCACACCCTTCTGTATGTACCTAACCAGGCACATGAGCACTCTCTTCTGTATGTACCTAACCAGGCACATGAGCACACCCTTCTGTATGTACCTAACCAGGCACATGAACACTCCCTTCTGTATGTACCTAACCAGGCACATGACCACTCCCTTCTGTATGTACCTAACCAGGCACATGACCACTCCCTTCTGTATGTACCTAACCAGGCACATAAGCACACCCTTCTGTATGTACCTAACCAGGCACATGAACACTCTCTTCTGTATGTACCTAACCAGGCACATGAACACTCTCTTCTGTATGTACCTAACCAGGCACATGAACACTCTCTTCTGTATGTACCTAACCAGGCACATGAACACTCTCTTCTGTATGTACCTAACCAGGCACATGACCACTCCCTTCTGTATGTACCTAACCAGGCACATGAGCACTCCCTTCTGTATGTACCTAACCAGGCACATGAGCACACCCTTCTGTATGTACCTAACCAGGCACATGAGCACTCCCTTCTGTATGTACCTAACCAGGCACATGAACACTCTCTTCTGTATGTACCTAACCAGGCACATGACCACTCCCTTCTGTATGTACCTAACCAGGCACATGAGCACTCCCTTCTGTATGTACCTAACCAGGCACATGAGCACACCCTTCTGTATGTACCTAACCAGGCACATGAGCACTCCCTTCTGTATGTACCTAACCAGACACATGCAACAGCTGGAATGTCCATAGAGGTTCCACACAAAAACAATACAGAGCATAAACACAATACCCTGCAATACATGTAGATCACCTCAAAGCCCTATGTTCATACTCTATTTTCTACAGATAAGCATCATTGAATCCCTCCCTGATGGACCTTTTGCATATCTGCAAAATGAGCAGCATCAGAACTACTAGATCCAAGAATTTAAACTTTGCTTGTGATTTAAACAGGACATGTTAGAGGGGCAGGCATGTATCTCAGGGAATTCAAATTCTCTGAAACAGAGTTCCCATCCATGTGGAGCAGAGTATTTTCCTGATCATATTCAAGTGAATCCTGACCAGTGGAGGTAAAATCAGAAATTCAACCCTGGTCTTACATCTATGTCTCTGATTAACAGAGGCATCAATTAAATCATGCCATAACTGACATACACACCCCTTAAAACAACCTCTAAGGCAAACCAGCCAGAGGAAAACATTTGGGTCACACGGCTAAAGGCCCCAGTGATTGTTAACATGACATAAGATACTGGTTGCACTTGGTCTCTGTTCCTTAATGTACAGAAGACACAGAGGTAGCATGATGAACTCATACCAAGCCTGCAGTCATGTTTTCATATTTGAATGTCTCGGACTACAAAGAGATCCTGGAAAGGGAACCAGTTGAATTAAGACACAGCATGTATAAAAGAAATACCTTAAAACTGTTTTTTTGTGAATGTGTAGAAAAAATGGAACCAATTACGTTAAAGACATCAGCAGCGGCTCTAAAACCAAATTCTTCACAAATACACTATAGTCATCTCACAAGAATTAGCACCACCATTGGATACTCTTTTCAGTTACATTCTAAGCACCAGTTTCATCCCAGCTGAATGAAAAACAGCCACCATTACCCCCTTGTACAAAGGTGGTGCATCTACTGACCCCAGGAACTACAGACCTATTAGCCTGATTAGCCTTATCTGCAAGGCCATTGAGAGAATCATCATGGACCTTATCAACAAAGATATAGGTAATTTCCAAACACTAGATCTTACCCAGTTTGGATTTGTCAAGGGGAGATCATGTTTGTTAAACCTGGTGGACTTCTTTGAGACAGTCACAAGGGCCCTGGATGGGGGAAATCTTTGCATACAGCCTACCTAGACCTGGCCAAGGCATTTGACACTGTCCCTCACTCAGACATCATTGACAAACTCTCCCAGCTAGACATCAACCCTTATATCGTAAGGTGGGTTGTGAACTCGCTCTCTGATAGAACCCATACAGTCAAAACAGGGGAATCCACTTCCAACAGCGGACCCGTTACCAGTGGTGTTCCACAGGGATCCATCCTGGGACCTCTACTGTTTGGAATCTATTTCTCTGAAGTACAAGTTAATAACAAGGGACTGTGGCTGACAAAGTTTGCTGACAATTGCAAACTGGGTGCAGTCATAGAATCTCCAAACAATGTCAACATCCTTCAAGAAGGTCTTATGCAAACAAATGATTAATGCCAAAGTCACGGCCTCAAACACAATGCAAAAAATGCATTTTTGCACTACTACTTAGTAATTCTATATATTACATGGGTGATATATTGAAATATTAGTGTGCACATTATGGAAACCATAATTTTACATATCTGCTAAATAAAATCATTTAGGTTAGCGGGTAGCTTATAGCCACAGAGTCCCCAATAAGTGTCCTTTCACCACCAGACTGATGTTTGTGGGATACGAAATCCAACAATCACATCCACATATAAAAGAAATTTTATTGTTACTACATAAAAAATTTGTACAAATTAGTTGAGCGCTTTCACCTATCCTAGTAGGCTTCTTCAGAACAAAAAGTTATTTCCGAAGACGCCTTAAATAACTTATTTGGCGCCAAAATTCATTCAAACATTTAAAGCCATAACAACCCTAATACAGCTGTCATGCGAACCACATACAATCATTCACTGCCCTTTGCAACACAAAATCAAAAACTGGGCAGTTTGAAAATAAATTGACATGTCTTAATTAAAATATAATAAAAAAAATAAAAAATATATATTTCCAGCCTTGCTAAAATGCAAGATCGATGATTTATAAAAAAACATCATCGCTGTTAAAAATGCAACCCCACACATAAAAACAAAGTTGCATTGTCTAATCCAACTTGAATAAAATGACACTGTCATTATATATTTTAACCTAACCTTGTTGGATAATTTGTAAGCTGACCAATCAGTTCTCTTGTTGACATCACTCATGACCGATACCAGTCCGAATGAAAATGACAATAAAAATAATAAATATAATAATGATTTTTAATCTTTTGATAAAGTGTGATACAACCGGACCTGATAATAAAACTACTGAATATGTAAATACCCTAATGTTACTTCTGAAAGTTAGTGTTTTATATCGGTAGTTTATCATCATGTGTTCTACTAACATAAAAAATATGTAACTAAAGATATAGCTACTGCAAGCCATCCATAATATACTGAATATATTGAAAAAATCTAATATAAATGTAAGCTTATACAAAACTAATCAAACAACCTTAACTGTGGTTAATATAACATATGCATTATTTATATTAATAAATGAATTACTTGTTACTCATATCTTTACCTACCCATAAATGTAATACATTGATCTAGCCATGTCTGTCATTTTCTATACTGTAAACACAGCCTTTTATTCCATGTATATTGTGATATTCACGTTTATTATTTTATGGACAAAATGGATTTACAAGAAATAAAGTCATTCACCTCTGGTGATGTAGTAGCATCCAAATATAGCTGCCACCATGTTTCCTTGAAACTTAGTAAGGTTTTAAAGTCTCCACCCCGTGGGTCCTGTTTAATAGTCTCAATGATGGCAAATTTGAATCCTTGTGTATGTCCTTTCATTTCTATATGTCTGTAAAGGGCATTAGTGGGATCTTTCTTTTTAATGTTATATACATGTTCATAGATACATCTTTTAAGACATCTCTCTGTCTTTCCCACATAAAAACTGGGACATTCATTGCACAACGCAATATAAATAACCATTTTGGAGTTGCAATTCCCTTTAATGAATTTCACTCTAGGTTTAAATATATTTTGGATCATCACATCTTTTCTATCATTAATAAATTTACATTGATTGCAACTTCCACATTTGGTGGTGTGATCCACCCTTCCTTTGCTTTTTGCCCTATTGCCTTGTAATTGTTGTCCCAATAAACTTTTTAAGTTCTTCCCCATCTTGTATACTATCCCTGATTTTGTTCCCATAATCTCCGATATACCTGGGTCACCTGTAACTAAATATCAATACTTGTAGATAATTTCATTCATATTAAAAGATGTTGGACAATACAAGATTATTAATGATCTCTGATGAGTTTTGCTCCCTTTTGTATCCCTATTGACATTTATACTACCAGATATTATTTCACGAAATGTATGAGTGTCTGACCCCAGTAGTGGCTGCTATTTCCTCCCCCATTCATTCAACACATATTGGATGACATTGTGCATCATATCTATAGGATAACCCCTATCTTTGAACATGTTTGTTATAAGTTGTATTTCGTCTAATAAAGTATTGTAATCTGATGTCATGCGCCCTAATACATTGACCTTTATAAATGTTTTATTTAAGCTTGGTAGGATGGTAGCTACCAAATTCTAAATAATCATTGGAAAATGTATTTTTCCTATGTATTTTGGAGTGTAGTGTCCCATCCTGTTCGTAAATGTAGGTGTCTAAGTAAGCAATTCCTGCAGTATTGTAAGAATGTGTGAATTTAAGAAATTCACTACTAAGATTCAAAAACTGGATGGATTCTTCCAGTTTGTCTGTAGTTGAATTCTGTAAGCTGTAAGCTTCTTAGTATTTCTCTTGGAACAATTAGGCTAGTGGGTACTTACTGGGCTATTCCTCACTGATCAATAGCCTAGTAATTACCTGTTCTAGGCTATTAATCCTCACTGAGGAAAGTCTAGCAAAGGTACTTGCTAGGCTATTGATCAGTGAGAATCTTTAGAAGGCTAGCCCTGCATTCCCATTAAAATTTTAGCCTTTGCAATTTAAGTATAAATAACCCAAAACTGGGCAGAACATTTACATGTTATCCTTATGGGACACGGGGGGCCAAACCAGGGTAAATTTGTTGTTTCCTATCCATTCATCCAGGTTTCATTTTGGGTCTATATCAGTTCATCAAAGTGCTTATCACCAAACCCCTATTTGTTGAACAGCTATTTATCTAAGCTGCAAATTGACAAATGGACTTTTCAGCAAACGTTATCCCAGGGCAAACCAAGATGAAATGGTGTCCGCTACTTTATGATTTGCTGAATTGATATAGACCTTTACATTCTAATAGAATAAGGAAAGTACTTTGCTTTATGTACAGAGGAAGACAATTCCAAAGAAGCTGTATTTGCTGTGGTACATATCTATTCCTCCAACATGTTTTGTTTATGTTGTAGAAGAGATTAAGATTTTTTAAATGGATATTTATGACATCATTAAACTTGTGGATGTACAACAGATCTGAGAAAATAGGGTCTGTTCATGAAGCAAAAATCGTACGTCAATTGATTCCTGCATCCCAGTGTAGTTATGGTGTAAAGGAAGGAATAGAATGTGATAAAAATGAGAACCAAGTTCCTTGGGTATGATCCTTATATTCATGCCCTATGAATATGAATACATTTATATTTATTTATTTAACATTTGTTTACCAGGAAAGTCCGACTTGGAACAAAGCCGAGGGAGTTCTGAAAATTCTAAGAACTGTCCAGGTTACTTCTTCCTGTCTAACAGTAAATAATCATAATATTTTGAATCATATGCTAAGATGTCAATGAATACAAGTTAGATAATAAGCAAAAGACATAGAAATGCATTCTAAACCACTGTCAGTTATTAAATAGTTCTGAATATTTGCTACTGATAGTATACTTGACATGCAATAGCACCCAGGAAAGTTATGCTATGTTATAAACAAAGTATAAAAAACATAGTTTCTTGCATATACAAAAGTTACTTTTGGAATGATATCAAATAATTAGAGCAACATTTCACACTTTTACAAGTTAAACCTGAATCACACATAACTATCATTTTTTTAATGCAAGTTTATAGTCTACGTCTTCTTTAAAATGACAGTCTGATTTGTATTAAACATCTCACACAAATAGTGCTTAGTGAATTATTAAATGCTATTTATTTAAATACAATAGCTTTTTAGTGGTTAACATACTTTGAAATGTTTTTTTTTTTTTAGTGGTTTGGAAGGGTTTGAGGGATTGATATATAATGTAGAGGTGGCTTGGATTCACTCATGAATGTTTTTTTGTGAATTATAGCTGATAAACTGTTCATTTGCAAGCCCTTGTTATGAGGACCAGCTTGAAGCAGCTTAATTAGAGTCATGAGTACTTTTGTGATGCTGAGGGATTTCTGAAAATTCTAAGAACTATCCAGGTTGCTTATTCCTATCTAAAAGTAAATAAACATAATAATTTTAATCATATGTTAAGATGTCAATGAATACAAACTAGATAATAAGCAAAAGACAGTGAACTGCATTCTAAACCACTGTCAATTATTAAGTAGTTCTGAATGCTTGCAGTATACCAAAATAATAGTTTATATATGAGCCTATAGAATGACACTTCTGATAAAAATTGTAGGATTATGTTTCTCTGTTATTGTCTCTTTTTTAATGATAACAAAATTTAATATCTCAGAACAATTATGGAAAGTTTGAATCTCAAAAGTGAAGATTTTTCAGATGTTTGTTCAGTTACTATTAGACATAACATTTAAGGAAAATAGGAGTGATTCTAACAGTAGTACTAGATTAAAGAGTATGAAATATATAAAAGTGGATATAAATGTTTTATTCTATGATGCTGTACCCTAGAAATATAGCTAAAATATAAAACTTAGGTGTATAGTAATAGTACAAGGCATAGTATACAAACAGAAATAGAAAAAAATCAGAATAAGTAAATCTGTATATAATTAAAGAATATAAATATGTCAACAAGGGTGGAAGGTTGGCATAGTGGTTAAAGTGTTCATCTTATAGGCACTAGGTGCAGGGTTTGATTCTCACATGGGGTAATTGACTGGGCTTAGAGTGGCCCACAAGGACAGTTAGCCAGATACTACTTTATGAACTTATGATCCTTTGAACAATTTTACACATAGTAAATAAAACAGGACATATATAAAACCATCTGATCTATAAATTAATGAATATGAAAATAAAAACTGACTTCTTCCCTATAGCAGACCAGGCAGATGATGTGAGGTACAGGGAAAGATGATTGTAGAGATATTCAGTTTGGTCAACTTATAATAAAGATTCTGAACACCTGTTTAACTTTTGTTATTCATAATTTAGTGACGGGCTTTTTAAAGGTGAAGCATACTAAACATATGAGACACATTAATATGAATCAGAAGCATGAGCTAAGCATTGTTACTCTAATGGAGAGTTTGGGTGGTAGTTTGTTTGTCTTTTTAAACAAACTAGGAATACATTATTCCATGGTGGAATGTTTTAGGGTTATTTCATTAGGTATTTTTTTTTTCTTTGTTTCAAAATTTTGTCCATAGCTGAAGATTTCATATTGTTATATATATAACATATTTAATAAGTTCTATACATAAATGTGATTTCCTTATATGTTTTTTCACTCTTATATAAATGTCTGATTTAAAATGCATATCTATTAATATTAATGAATTGAATAATCCAGTAAAGAGGAGAAGTCTGTTCAAATACTTGCAATTACATAAAGCTCAAGTAGTATTTCTACAGGAAACACATTTAGTTAATAAAGATGTAAATAAACTTTCATTAAATAATTATTTGGTTTTAGCAGATTCTGGCTTTCAAAGTAAAAGAAGAGGTACCCTCATTTTATGGAAGAACTCACTAGTAATGCCTAAAGTAATAGATACCTATGTTA
The DNA here is from genome assembly GCF_019279795.1 of Protopterus annectens. Lineage (NCBI taxonomy): Eukaryota > Metazoa > Chordata > Ceratodontiformes > Protopteridae > Protopterus > Protopterus annectens. The sequence goes on along the minus strand of NC_056735.1, from coordinate 717,013,219 downwards.
ATAAAAATGGTATGTTAAGTATTGTTATAATTGAGTGGAACAGAAAACTATATACATTGGTGAACTCTTATTGGATTTCCAGGATTGGAGCTAAAGCTGCAAAAAAAATACTTAGACACTATAGCCTATTACATGAAAGGTGAAGTCATAATGGCATATATTTCTAATTGTATTTTATCAGGCAAATATTCCACTGCAGATAGAAAGCTGAGAATCACATCTTCAGCCAAACATTTTTGTCTCAAAAAAATCTGTTATCACATTAGTGAAGTTTCAATAATTTCATGTCCATTATCAGATCATGCTATAATGTTTAATATTATTTTAAAAACTGTTGATTTAATACATCACAGGTGATTACCAGCATACATTATTAAAATAAAATGATTCAAGGATTGGAATGTTAAAGAGATCAAACATTTCCTAGAAATAAACATGAATGGTGACTGTACTGTCAGACTCACTAAAGGCTTACTTAAATGGAAGAGTTACAAGATGGTATATTAGTAAAACAACAGAATGGGACAAAAAATTAAATGGGTCTAGGACTCTAGCACGAATGCACTTTTCACTGAATCGCTAATGGGCGGGCATACTTACACGAAAATGCTTTTCACCGAAGCAGCATTTTCGTGTAAGTATGCCTGTTGTGCCGGTCGTACTACAGTGCAGATAAGGGACAATTCCCTCTTCCCTACTGTAGTGCAATCTCAGAGTGAGAATATTAAAGTAGGGGGATGTGGGGGGTGCAGCCCCCCCAAATCGGGGGTGCAGGGGGCTTGCCCCTCTGTGTAAAAGTAGATTTAATGGGCTTTTTCTAGCAAACTTTAGTGAAAGCGCTTTTGTTAAAGTGTGTTCATGTTAGTGGATTCAGACTGTAGAAGTTTCGTTCAACAGTCCTAAATCCAAATTAAATACACTACAGGCCAAAATAGATGCACTAAACTTAAATCTAAAATCAAATGTCAGTCTGAACTTAAAAACTAAAATTCAAAATATGTTGAAATTCTAAATCTTAAAGTTTCAGTAAACCTGGAAAAACTAAACCTCAGACATATTCAGTAAGTCCTGTAAGCTTGCATACCCTTGCTCTTAAATCAAAGAAAATTGATAAACTAAATCATATCTCTAACCTTGTCCAACCTAGTACAAATACCCGATCCCTAAGATCCTCCAACAAGCTAATGCTAAAGGTAGCCTGCTCCCACAACTACCATGGTGACTCCCTTTATTCCCACAAAATTGCCAAATTATGCAATACCATTCCACAGTCCATCACACAAAATCCTCACCACCAAGAGTTCAAACAACTCCTAAAGAACTACCTAGCCAAACACTGGATTTGTTCCTGCCCTTCACCAGGCTAATTCTTCCTACCTCCTTTACCTTACCTTATCCTCTACAGTAACCTCCTACTATACACCCTCCATCTCCCTGCAGTCCCATACTGTACATACATCTGGAATACTAAATAACTCCCTGTCATTATTTCACTGATGATATATGTAGATACTGTCTCTGAATTTATATTGCGCACACTGTCTTTGTAATTTTGTATCTCTGTACAAGTTTAACAATGGCTTGTCCTTTCACTTGAGACACTGTATACTGTTTACACAATGGTTTGTATTATGTTCTAATTACTGTATTATTATGAAATTATTATTATTACTGTATGCTTTGTTGCTGCTTGTGGAGCTTTTCTCCCCTGGCCTCCACTGAAAATGGACTTCTGGCCCAGTCAGGCACTATCTGGTTAACAAATGTAATAAATAAAATAAATATCAAAGAAATTATAACACATATAAATAAAAAAGAAAGAAGAACAGATATTAAAGATATTCTTGAGGGCATTAAAATAATTTAAGAAAATATAAATAATAATACAAATTGCCTAGATAATGATAATATAGTTGAAACTGTTCTAAGGGAAAATATAAATAATAGACTAGCAAGTGAACAAATAAAAAAATTGATAGACCATTCACTTTAATAAGGTCTTATACCAGAACTATATAAAATACTACCAGATGATAAAGTTAAAATATTAGATAAGGTTGATAGAGAAATAAAAACAACTGCTGAAGTCCCCCAGTCATGGAAATATTCCCTTATATCACCTATTTTAAAATAAGATAAGGATCCTACAAAGTGTTCATCATACAGACCCATTTCACTTTTAAATGTGGACAATAAGAAGCAAATGTCCATTTTAGCTAAAATAATTAATCTACTTACACAAACGAATTAACAATGATTAAACTGGGTTTATTTTAAATAAACAAGTACAGGATTACATAATAAGAATGTATACATTAATAGACTATGCAAATAAAAATAAAAAAGAAAGTCCTATAATTAGTCTCAATTTAGAGAAGACTTTTGACTCAGTTAACTGGTCGTACTTGTTTAAAACACTTAAAGTGTATCATTTCTCACCTGAGCTAACTGCATTAGTTTTTAAGTTGTACAATAACTTGTGTGCTTATTTTAAATTGTTTCTTTTCTTTCTAATTCTTTTAAATTACAAAAAGGCAAAACAAGGCTGTCCATTATCACCTCTACTTTTTGCATTAGCTATAGAACCCTTTGCTAATAGTATTAGACCCAATAAGAACATTAATGGTATCAACATATAAGAAGATTTTGAACTAAAGATTCAACTCTTTGCTGATGATATTTTATTAACAATAGGAAATACAGAAAATTCAACAGAATATATAATTAGTTCTAATTCTCAGTCTGAAGAAATCTCAAACTCAAGATTTAAACGTAATAAAACAAGTACACTATTAATTAATAAAATATGAAAAAAAATTAATCCAAAAAATATTCTAACTTCAATTGGAATAGCAATCAAATGAAAACCTTGGTATTGCCAGTATGTCTAATATTAAAGAAATGATAAAAACATTCAACAGATTGTTGATAAAATTTTAAGTTTAGTCACAAATTGGAACAAATTCTTCTTTATCATGGAAGAACAGTTAATGCTTATTAATATGGTAATTCTTCCTAAAATATTGCTTGTCTTATGATCTTTAGCACTATATCCACCAAAAAATGACAAAGAAGATAAATAATATTCTACTTAGTTTTTTGGCATGTTAATAAACCAAGAGTTTCCTTTGATTGGCACAGAAAAAGGTGGGATAATGGTGGCATATGATTCCCTGATATTTAATTGTATGCTGCATCAACAACTGTAAAAGTTATAGCATTGTGGATAGATTCACCTTATATTCAAAATGGAAACAAATACATCAAGAAATATTATAAGTAAACAATAAATATATCACAACCAGTCAGTCCCTAATAATTGTATCTGGCTATTAAAATATTTTTGTGTAAATGGAATTACACCCTCTTCTCAAATTTCCTATTTAAATAACATAATTTCCTCTTTACAAAAGTTCACATATTCTAAGCATTGTATTAAAGACTTAATATTTTCTATGTTTCCAATTGCATATACAAATGACTGCTTAGAAACTCATAACTGCAACAAAAAGCTAGTATTGAAACAACAAAGTAACTTAATTTATAGGCATCATTTCTTAAATAGTGCTGATATATATATATATATATATATATGTATATATATATATGTATATATATATATATATATATATATATATATATATATATATATATATATATATACTGTTGAAAATATAAGGTCCAAATACAATCAAGATTCTGAGAACTGGTTAATTTTACAAATATTTAGAGACTCTGTGAACACAGACATAAATAAGATATTCAACCTAGATAAGAAATCATTCCCCAAATTATTAGAATTCTTAATAAATAATAATAATGCAATGAAAAATAAATCATATTTGTCACAAATTTATGAAATTCTTAAGTTAGATTTCACATATTTAGACAATTTCTGTCAGATTTATTCCTCTAAAATTAATGATAAAAACGTTTTTGAAGAATACAAGAAAATAATATTGAAATTTATGGATAAAAAGTACAGTTTTGTACCTACCATAAATGTAGATGTCCGAGAGGAATGCATCTGCAGTCTTAACAAATGGGTTGTCCTGTCGTCAGGCAGCCCTTCGGTCGGCCGGATTCCAAAGTCTGGGTCTGGCTTCGGCTGGTGTCGCACTTCACCCGACGTCATTGCGGCAGTTCTTCGGGTATAAAGGCATCAGCCGACGCCATTTTCCTCAGTGTTTCTTGCCCCAGATGCCAGGTGCCCTCTTAGTTGGCTAAATTTGGATAAATGCCAAAGTTTCCAAATAGTAGAGAGCAAACACACAAAATAAACATGTATGTACATATATACAAACAAATACACCATAATAGATCCCCCCCCAAGCTAGCTGAAGATTGATAAGTACCCTAGGAGTACCTCAGAGGGGAAGGAGGGTGGGTAATCCTGACTGCAGATGCATTCCTCTCGGACATCTACATTTATGGTAGGTACAAAACTGTACTATGTCCTTCAAGGATGCATCTGCAGTCTTAACAAATGGGTAGAATACCATAGCTAAACTAGGGGAGGAGGAAATGAGAATAGATTATGGTGTAGTCAGGATCCCTTGCAAAACAGCAGTGGCAAAACCAGCACGGGATCTAGAATATAGAGGTAAGTTATAATGCTTGGCAAATGTATGCACGGAGGTCCAAGTAGCAGCCTCTATAATGTCCTTGGTAGCCACTCCTCGTAAGAAAGCTGTGGTAGTGGCTGTGGCCCTTGTGGATTGAGGCCTGATGTTCTCTGGAGTTTTCTTTCCATGGTAGGAGTAACAAAATCTAATGCAATTTCCTATCCATTTGGAGATTGTCTGTTTAGAAATTGGTTTTCCTTCTTTTCCTGTTGCATAAGCTACCAGAAGCTGGTCAGTTTTTCTATTGTTCTTTGTCCTGTCCAGGTAGTAGCGTAATTGTCTGTGTACATCCAAGGTATGTAAGAGCTTTTCTCCCCTGTTCTGTGGATTGGGGAAGAATGTAGGAAGGTGGATAGCCTGATTTAAAGAGACTCTGGATACCACCTTAGGCATGAATGTAGGATTTGTTCTCAAGGACACTCTATCTTGATGGAAGATCAGGAAGGGTTGTACTGCCATTAATGCCTGTAGTTCAGAGATCCTTCTTGCTGAAGTTATTGCCAGCAGGAAAGCAGTCTTCCAGGATAAGTATTGCAATTCTGCTGTAGCTGCTGGCTCGAAAGGAGGTAGAGTCAGCTTTTCTAGCACAAAGTTCAAGTCCCATGCTGGTAATGGAGGTTTCCTGGGTGGTTTTACATTTTTAATTCCCCTCAGAAACTGTCTGAGCAGAGGATGCGAGAAGACAGGAGGATTCAAGCTGTATTCTGCTGAAATAGCTGATGCATGTATCTTGATGGAGGAATAGGACAGGCCTGTATGGAAGAGCTCCGCCAAGTACTCCAGGATGTTGGCTATGTTCACCAGTGTCACATCCTGCCCCTTTGCAGTACTCCAGATGAGATATCTTTTCCATTTTACATTCACATGTTATGTAATGTTCCAGGCAGTTAGCTGCAGAATTTTTAGGTTTGGATGCAGTATGTTGTAGTTGTTCTGAGTCAGCAGTAATGGGATCAGGGGTAGTTTCCATATTTGTTCCTGGGACATGCTCCTCAGCAGTGGGTACCAATGTTGTCTTGGCCAGTCTGGGGCTATCAGGATGATCCTCGGACGTTCCTCTTTGATCTTGAGAAGCACCTTGTGCATCAAAGGAAGTGGTGGGAATGCGTATGCTGTCAGGCTTTTCCAACTGAAGGATAGGGAGTCCACCTTCCAAGCAAGTGGGTGGTAAGTCCTTGTGCAGAATTTCTTCAACTGGTGATTGCATGGGGATGCAAACAAGTCTATTTGTGGTAATCCCCATTCTGTTGTGATGGTTTTGAAAATGTCCGGATGCAGCATCCATTCGTGGGCATCTGTTGTAGTTCTGCTTAATATGTCTGCTAGAATGTTTTCCTTCCCTGGTACATAAATTGCCTGTAACTGAATGTTGTAGCTCAGAGCCACATCCCATAGGTCCAGTGCCAGCCGGCATAGGGGGTATGAGTGTGTGCCTCCCTGTTTGTTGATGTACCACATAACTGTGGTGTTGTCTGTCCTTATCATCAACTGGCCTTCTTGGAGAAGAGGTCTGAATGCCTGGATTGCCAATTTTACTGCCATCATTTCTTTTAGATTTATGTGCAGATGCAGCTGGTCTTGAGTCCATAGGCCTTGAATGCACTTGTCCATCATGTGTACCCCGAACCGAGGTCTGAGGCATCTGTCGTGATAGTCTGTCTTGGTTGACTTTTGCAGAAGGGCAGTCCTGTGTTTGATTGACAGGCCTGGGCCCACCATAAGAACTCCTGTTTCAGGCATGGGATCATTGGAATTTTGGTTTCTAGGCTGTGCTTGTGCTGAGACCACAAATTTTTAGGTACCACTGTAGCTTTCTCATATGAAGCCTGGCATGAGGGACCAGAATTATGCAGGATGCCATGAAGCCTAGAGCTTGTAGCACTTTTCTTGCAGTTAGATGGCTCTGCTTTGTTAATGCCAAGAAGTAGAGAGGAAGTTGCTCTTTCTTTTCTGCAGTTAGAAATGCCATTTGTTTTGATGTGTCCAGTTCTGCACCCAGAAAGGTTATTATTTGGGATGGAATCAGCCTTGACTTTTTTGTATTGACTGTATATCCCAGGGCTTGTAGCAGGTAGATGACTCTTTGTAAGTCTTCTGTTAATTTGTTTTTGTTGTCCGCTTGTATCAGGCAGTCGTCCAGGTAGGGATAGATTTGAATTCCCTGAAGTCTGCAATAAGCGATTACTGATGCCAGGCATTTCGTGAACACTCTGGGTGCAGTAGATAAGCCAAAGGGCAATGCTGAGAATTGATAATGCTCTGATCCTGCAAGAAATCTGAGGTATCTTCTGCAAATTGGTCTTATGGGGACGTGCAGGTATGCCTCCTTGAGATCTAGAGTTACCAGCCAAGACTCCTTGCCCAGCATGGGAAGAAGCTGCTGTAGGGTCAGCATTTTGAATTTTGGAACAATGAGGAATGTGTTTAAAGTGGACAGGTCTAGAATAGGCCTCCATTTGTTTTCTTTTCTTGGTACCAGGAAGAGCCTGGAGTAAAATCCCTTCCCTTGCTCCATAGATGGTACCTTTTCCACAGCTTGCATTCTTAATAATTGAGATATTTGTTTTAGAGCTTCTGCCCTTTGAGAAGGTGGAAGGTTTGGCATTCCTCTCTTTCCTGGTAGTGTATGGAAATGGAACCTGTAACCTTTGTCTATAGTCTGCAAAATCCATTTTTCCCTTGTAATGCAGTGCCAGTTTTTTGAAAATAATGTTAGTTTTCCGCCTAAGGGTGCTTCTAGTTGTTCCCTGGTAGGCGGTGCCACCGCCAAGTCACTGTGATTGAGTTGTTGTAGTGGTGGTGGCTGTATCTGTGCCTCGTTGATTGTTACCCTGCCACTGGCGACCCCTGTAGGCACCCCTGGATTGGTTTCTGCCTCTAGAGCGCCTATTCCTGCCTCTTTGTGCCTTAGAGGAGTCCGGAAAGGACCAATTCTTGGCGGGCCAATTCCTGCTAAACCTTGGAGGTTGAACTTGTAAGAAATCTTTTACTGTTTGCACAGATTTTGCTTTCTCTTCCATCTTTTTTAGTACCTGCTGTGGGGCACCAAATAAATTGACCTTGTCCATAGGTGCATCCAAAAGCTTAGATTTGACATGGTCTGGTAATGCCTGTTCTTTCAACCATGCATGCCTCCTGATAACTGTGCCAGTCATGGCTGATCTAAAGGAAGCCTCCAGTGCATCATAGCCACATTTTAAAGAATGGTTACTAACCTGCTGTACGTTATGTAACATTTCTTGAACATACTTTTTATCTATAGATTCTTCAGAGGACAGTTTTTTAGTCAACTGGTCAAGCATAAACTCTTGATATTGAATCATATGAAATTGGCAGTTCAAAGCTCTAGCTGACAAAGTAGCAGAGGTGTAAACTTTTTTACCCCATCTCTCTAAGGACCTGGATTCCCTTTCAGAGGGGAGGGGGTTTTTAGAAGAAGTAGCTGCTACAGCTTTAGGGCCCTGGGAGATAGTCTCTGGATCTGCAAAAGGGGCCTTATATAAGTGGTGATGAGTGTCCGGGACCCTGTAGTACCTATCGGGCTTAGTAGGAGCTGGAGGTAAAGTATCAGGAGTAGTGCAAGCATCATTAAATGCATCATCAACAACAGATAGAACTGGAGGTATAGCTAAAGGCCTATGCTGTGGCAAGTGTAGAAAGGTCCTAAGCCTTTTTCTAGAGTCTGAGAAATCTTGGCCCTGCCACTGAAATTGTTCCCTCATAGCATGCAAGGTTTCCCCAAAGGAAAATTCCTCAGGAGGAGAGGCTGAAGGGATGGACTCCTCAGCATCAGAGTCTTCGTAAGGAGAATAAGAAGCCTCAGGAGGGTCTGTATGTTCTGAGTCATCAGAGGAATCATCTGTGGCTACTGGCTCAGGGGCTCTGCTCTAGGCCTCTTTTCTGGAGGAGGGAGAGAGGCCCTGTCTGGATGAGGCTGGGATCCACGAATTAAAGAGATGAGATCCTCTGCCAAAGAAAGCATATGGGAGCTGGTGCTGGGCCTGTGAGAGGGGGGCTTGGCAGGCCCAGGTTTTGAAGTTTTGGCTGCTTTAGCCCTGGCAAAGGCCTTAATAGACATAGCTGGAGGAGGCCTAGCAGCTCCACATGCAGGGGTAGAAATATCTAGAGGAATGGTGTCTGATAAATCCTGTGAAATCGCAACAGAAGGTTGGATTTCAGAAGCCGTTTCTACCAGGATGGAAGAGGCCTCGGTAGTAGGCAAGTTATCGGCTGAAGAAAGAACCGCTTGCTCGGTTTCGGCCAAAACCGAGACACTCGCGGTTTGCTTAACCGCGGTTTCAGCCGAAACCGCGGACCACGAGCGTCGGTCCTTTTCTTTGCGCTTTTTGGTTATTTGCGTAGTCGGAGGATCCGACGGCACAATGTAGGCAAAATCGGAGCCGAAAATCTGTTCAGCAAAGTCCGAGCGACGTTTAAGCGTCCGCCGGTTAAAAGAAGCACAGGCTAGACAAGCTGCTACGTCGTGGTCTGGGCCTAAACAATGTATGCAGTAGGAGTGGAAATCTTTATGAGGTATTTGTTTCCCACAAGATAAACAGTTATTAACTTTCTCTGACATCGGCTGAGGCAAGAAAGAGTCCCCAACGGGGTACTTAGCTTTATAGAAGTCTTCGAAGTAGTATTCGGTAGTAGTAATCTCTGGATCTGACCGACCGGCACTTGCGAACAGCTTCTGCTTCGGGCGCCACGCGGCAAGAAAGACTGAGGAAAATGACGTTGGCTGATGCCTTTATACCCGAAGAACTGCCGCAATGACGTCGGGTGAAGTGCGACACCAGCCGAAGCCAGACCCAGACTTTGGAATCCGGCCGACCGAAGGGCTGCCTGACGACAGGACAACCCATTTGTTAAGACTGCAGATGCATCCTTGAAGGACATCCACATCTTCATTATATTGGAAATTCTTACACAGAGCTTTTGTCACTCCTAACAACATTTCAATTATGTATAAATCAAACATAATTAAATGCTGGAGATGAAATTCTGAAATATTAGTTGATTGGGAGCATATAGTATATGAATGTGAAGTCATCTCTCCTTATTAGAAAGAAATGAATAACTTCATTCACACTCTATGTTCATATAGAAGTAATATTTCTAACTCTTTACTTTTATTTAATGCTCCAATCCTTGTGATAATTCCAAAAACCCAAGTGCCTCTTCTTTGGTTTTCTCTTGCTATAGCCAGAAAAGTAAGTAAGTACTAAAAACTGGAAAAGTAAAGTTACCCCCTCTACTGTTGAATTTATTAGTATGGCAAAAATTGCTTGTAGTAGTGAATTGCATACTATAAAGATGAGAACTTATAATAGTACACATTTATATAAATCTTGGCTTTAACTTAAAGACTTGCTTGAAAAATATTGTCGTTGATATGTATAACTTTGATATATTGATCAGCTGTGGGCCTATGTGAATAGTTATTTGTTTGTTTTATAACTGATTTGTTTATCTATTATATTAAAACCAAATTAAAAAAATAAAAAAGTACTTAAAGTAAAGCAAAAGTTAGCATGTAGGTTTATGCCATATTTAAATTATATTTAACTTAATACATCCTGTGGACAAATTATAAAAATCCCCAACTAATAAATAGTACATTTTTTGACAAATGTTTAGCAATGGTGTTTTCATTTGCCCTTCTATGCAACTATATAACCACTCATGCAACCATTTTCTTTCTCATTTTCATCCAATGCAGGGTCGAAGGAGCTAAATTCTGTTTCACTAAGTAATGGGTAGAAGGGAACAACCAACTTCAGATGCAACAGATGTCCTTTGCAGGGCACATTCACTGACATGCACACCAAAGGACAAGGCAGCATTAGCAGTAAACATGCCAACGCATCTTTGGAGTGTGAGAAGAGATCTGAGTCCTTAGAGAAAACAGAAGTAAATATTAAGAGAAGATAGAAACTATATATAGAAGGCACCTGGGTGACACTAAAACAATGTCCAGATGCTGTGAGGCAGTAATGTTGTGCCACAGTGCTGCTCAGTTGTCTTTCCCATTAGTGAAGATGTTCAAGACACTTGAGGTCTTGTTTACAATTGACGGCAAGGAGTAAAGTGATACTGACAAGAAGACTGGGGCAGCAACAGCACTCTTGTTTACATTAAACTAAACAGTGATGAGGATGTGGGAGATGAGCTCTTGAACAAAACTCATGATGTGTTTATCAGTCTATATCTTCACCCTCACTTATAATCACAAACTGTCAGTGGTGGCCAATACTACATCTCTTCTAATATAAACAACATAAATCATGTTCTCCTCCTGGTCACTGGACAATGTCCATGTCAAGGTGAGGCTCAGTGCTCTGGAAAAGCCTTAGACTACAGCCTCTACTAGTCTGGATTATAACTTCAGTGTCTTAAACATGGATAGCTCCCACTTTTGATGTTGTGGACATAGACCACTGGATGGGTTTCCCAGGCAGACTCATAACATGCTGGAAAGGTTACATCTCCCAACTGGCCTGGGAATCCCCTAGGACAAATTAGAACTCATGTCTGGGGAAAAAGTTTGGTCTGCCCTGCTGTCTCTGTGAGAGAGTGAGGATTAAATTTCGTTCAAAGTAGAAAGTGGTTTTCTTGCTGTACTGTATGGAAGTAAAGCCCCATTGTGATCTGTCAGTGCAATAAGAAATTATGAGCGAACACTAAAGTGCCTTGCCAAATATACTGGTAGATTTCAGTGTGAAGACATTTATATTTCTCGGACTATATTTCATACCTTTGCCAAGAGGCTGCTGTCCAGTCTGCAAAATAAACATGAAAAATTAATCTTTTGTAAAATAGTATCTCTCTGAATTTTGATTAAAATAAATGTTTTTCTCTAGTCAAATTAGTGACTTATAGGGACACGCATTTCTTTTTTGTGTATGCAACACTCAGACACACTATTTTTGAACTATTTGAAGTCTTGACCCCCTTTTTCATTTTCATCCTAGTATATAGAAATCTTGAAGCCATGGCATTAGCATAACAAATTTATTCATTTTGTCAAGTACAAGTATTAAAACCTTTAAATGAATATTATGAAGTTTGATCAATATCTAAGAGAAGGCTCACTGTTTTCACAGGATCTTAAAATGGAATGATGGCAGAAGTGAAGAATCTGAAATTATTGAAGTTGGGAATGTTTACTCTGGAAAAAAGAGGGTTGTTACATGGAGGATCATAACAAATGAAAAGCAGGGAACATCAAGAGCTTAAGAGGAAGAGTGAGGGAGATATGACATGGAAGAGAAACTACATTTGAAATGGATGTGAGTGACTACTATCTCACAGAGAGTACTGGAAAAATAGAACAGGTTACCAAAATGCATAGTGTAACTCTGGACAACCACTGAAAATTAGCATATGATGTATTAAATAAAAGAATAAATGAATTTGGGAGATGCAACTGCAAGATGCTAGTTGCACAATAATGACAGACTAGGCAGGCCTTTTGCCTATCTAATTATATATTTGCATGTTCACATGCTCACCTTCCTTATTATACAAGGACTGTTAGAAATATTTTCCCAACTACTTTCAGTAGTTGAATTTTGGTTGAGTTGGTATGTGCTCCCCACTAAATTTAGATTTTTTTTTTCATTCTCACACCTGACATTCTCCAAGCCATCTCAAAATGTACATTACCTTTCTGCTCAGCACTAAATCCTATTTTACCAACTTCCTCAAAGGCCATTCTCTTTTTATTTAAAGAGCTCCCTTCACTTCATCATTTATAAGGACTTGTCATCTCTTCCTGTCACATTTCTTCCTCCTGTGTATTCACCTTATGCCGTCAATTTATAATATATCTATACAGCTTCACAAACCTTCTCATCTTTAACATTGCTGTTTACATTCTTTCCCTGCATATCAGTGTTTATCATTTTGAAGTCCAAGAATTATGTTTGTATTATTCCACTCCACTGTTCCTACTTTCGTGATCACAGCAAACACCACCTCCATGAATTCTCCACTAATCTCTTCCTCAGACCATATCCTGTGCATTATCCTCTCCCCACCTACAACCGCCACTTCTGGGGTCCACAGCTTCTTCTACAGTTCTACCTCTAATATTACGTTTACCAGTTCCTTGGTTTCTGTGTGTTTGACAGACATACTTCCCAATTTATTGGCAGATGGCTTAGGTCTTCTATTATTACATTTCCTGTTTTTGGACCATTTTACAGTTCCATTTATAAACCTTTCCGCTTCTTCTTCTTCCCTTTTTGTATATCTAGATCATGAACAGCCACTAAAAGCAGAGGATCACAAGAGGACAAGTAACTTATTTCAAAGGTTGTACTATAAATCAAATGTCAGTAAATAAATAAATAAAAATGAAATGGATGGAAATATATAAAACAGCATTATCAACTAAACAAAATGTACATGCATTATGTAAAGCTAAACAGTGTGTGTAAGTTGTGAATGTGACTGTTTATTTGCCCATGGCCCAGGCTGTGACTGAAAATGGTCTGTGTCAGATCTCTTTACTTATATGGTAGCCAATACATGAAGGTAAAGAAGAAGACTAACAGTCAAAGATAAGAAAGAAAAGGGAATTGAGTCAAAAGTTATGGTAAATATGACACTGTGAAAATAATGCCTTCATGTACCAGCATGTCAGTGGTAATGTATCGCCATATAATGCAACTTGAGAGAATTGTCGAGCTTAATTCCTGCTGCATTCAAGAAGCTTGATTGCCATATTCCTACACACACACACACACACACACATATATATATATATATATGTATATATATATGCACACACACTCGCGCGCGCACCACACTTAGTGTACATGTGTGCGTATATATATATATATATATATATATATATATATATATATATATATATATATATATATATATATATATATATGAGACTGGAAACAATGATCAAATATAAAAAGAACACAATTGCTGATCTGCTCATCTGTGAGACTGTAGTATAGTAGGGACTATATATTTGTCCTTTCCTCACTGTAGTGCAATCTCAACTAGTAAAATGGGATATGGAGTGTGCAGGGGGTCTTGCCTCCTGTAAAAACAATAGTCTTAAAAGGCTTTTGTTTTTTTTATATTTTTTTACATGCATTTGAGTACTTGAATTTCAAACACATTTGTTCAACTACTTTATGCTCAAAGTCTTTTGTTTTGACAAGTTAATATTGATCCATATGTGAACCTTGGCTCTATATGACTGTCAGTGTTGAACTAACACCCTGACCCCATGTGGAAAATGGGAAAGGGGGTTGTTTAGATAGATAGATAGAGAGGTAGATCAAATTGTTCTGAAGAATGTTAATAACTGGCTTCTGTAATGGAAAGCATTGTGGAATGTATCTGTTATGACTGTTTCTATTACTAATATTAATTTTTAGTATTAGGTTCCCTCATCCAGTGTTAGCTGCCCCAATATTGTGTCCCAGGCATAAACTTTTAAATGGCATGGGATGAGGCACTACCTTTTAGATATGGATGAGATAATTTCCAATCAGAAACAGAATATGACAGTTCCTGAAGTCATTCTGACCAGTTCAAGTTTTCCAGTCTTATGATTTTTCTACTATGGAATCATTTGCTTTTTTAAGTTCTTTCAGGTAGCATGTTTAAAAGTTACAAAAATCAGCATTGTGTACATTAATGATTTGAATCTGTGAGGTATGAAGTGAGACAGTAATCTCTGTGGAGTGATTAGACATTCCCGTAGAATTAGACAGGCTACACAATATGCTTTTCTGACTTAGGCAAATACACAACGGTCAAGGTTAGATAAACACAGGTCATGGTTTAACTTGATGTCTATCATAGTCCTTAGGTCTTTAGTCTGTTTTTCATGATTTGACCGTTTCTTATGTAATCACAATGTATATCCTTTTTTGCCTAAACTCTTATGCTGTTTCATCTGTCACTAAAGTTGAGGTCAGTACTAATACAACAGGTGTATAATTTTTTGTATACCATCTTGGAAAACTTTGACATCTTTTGCTGATGTAATTGCTACCCATTTTGCGATTACCACCTTATCTCTTTAGCCATAGCCCATTTTCCACTTTTATATTTGACAATAACAGTCCAAAAAGTGGCCCCAGTACAGATCCTTAAGAGACACCACTAGCAACCCCTTGTCAGGGTATAGAGGCAACCCCTAACTTGAACTTGCTGTGTCCTGTCCTGTTGTCTAATCAGTGTTTTGCCCATTCAGTTGCATACAAATTGACATTTCATGTCTTTCTTTGACATTTATTCCATAATGTGAAACTGTGTCAAATGTTTAAGCAAGGTCAGGATAAGCAGTACGTACTCTTAGCACTTCATCAGGTGTTACTGTTACCTCTTAAAGGATGGCACATGATTCAAAAGGCACACCCTCCATCTTGCAGACTCATTATTTTCCACGTCTAACAGAAGTAGCCAACCTGCATCACTCTGGATTAACTCTGTTATGACTCACTTTATGGTTTTACATGAAAACTGTTCAGGTTGACAGACCTAAAGTCATATAGCTTTAATGTGATCCCCCTACCCCCACCCTTTATGAACTGGGTTCACACTGGCCTGTCACCATAAGTCAGGAAATGTCCACATGCTAACATTTTAAATGAGGTCAGTACCTTGATGCAGAGGTTAGCACTGATACCTCACTGCACTTCTTATTTCTTTCTAGTTCAGTTCTTGGCTGTTGTGCCTTCTGTGAAAAATCTGCATGTCCTTCTGTGACCATGTGGGACTTTGCTGGACATGTCACTGGTGAACTTGTGACTCTCTAAATTGTTCATATGTGTGTATGCTATTTATCAGTGAGTAAGTGTGTTAGTTTACAGCCTTGTACCGACTGAGTTTCAGAATATGACCTGTCTCCTCCATGATCCTTCACTGCATTAAGTGGGTTATTGGAGAACAAATAATTGATTGAGGTATAGTTAATCTTTCCCTCACTCTAGGTAGGAACTCTTGGCACCATTTAGCATGTCTGTAATTATATATTGCATGTCTCTCCCTTGTCTCTGTAGCATTTTGACATATTTCTTTATTTCCAGTGATTGGGTAATCACTTCATTAATACTTTGCATTCAGCAGTTTTTCCCCTTTCAGTTTTCTGATGCAGTTAAATAATATCTTTTTAATGCTTTGAGACCAAACTGAGTTCATAGTTAGATCTCTAAATGAAGGGAAACAAGAAATAAAAGGTGGGAATGGATGCAAAGAATGTCTGCCCAGAATGGACTTGGGAGGCAACTGCAGCTAAAACATTTTTATTGCCAGAATGAAATTTACAGTTTGATACATTCTGCTAAGTCTGCAGGGGTGTCCCAACACTGGCTTTCAGGAAAGAATCTTTACTGAGTGAGCAGTTAACATATCAACTAACTGAAGACAATCTTTGTGATACAATATAACTAATGTTTACAGTGATATTTTTGAGGGACTAAACAAAGAGCAAAAACAGACATAATTATCACTCTTGCTAAACTGAACTTGCACACAAAAGTGTACAGCACGTGTGCTGAGCACAGTTATTTACTTAACAGTGAAAAATAAGCTATTTATTTCATTGTGTTAACCAAACTAATTTCACTCGGTCAAGATGTTCTTTACAAGGAGGGCATGTTCCACATAGAAAATAGCAGATAGTTTCAGAAAAACCAATCAGGCTAAGTGACATGTCTCTGGCAAGAAACCAAAGTACCCAGAAAAGCTGCACAGTTTATCTAGAAAGCTGGTAAGATCATAAAATTTAATGCTGACTGAGATGACGGATGCGGATCCACTGAGAATTAATCACACAGAGTTGCCTGCTGCTATAATACACAAATCTAAAGGTTGGCAAACTGGAGGACTTTGTTACATCTTCCAAGTGGATCTGACAATCAGACAATGTAGTGATTGTTTGTGAATTTGTGAACCATACAGTCCTACTGCCAGTACTGTTTCATAGCACTTAGTATGAGATTTTATACTAAATTTGTACTATAAATTTTTGATTTTATGAATCCACCCAGTACCTAGAGGTCAAAATCAAAAAAAGAACCTGAGAGGCAGCAGCACTAACCACTGTGTCACCAAAATTTGCCCTTACAATACTGATTTTTAGCTGTGCTGTGTCTTAAAAACTTGAAAATGATGCGAGTAAAAATAACATTGCTCATACCAATATAGGATGAGTAGAAAGCTGGAATAAATGAACAAATTTTCTTGCAGACAAATTGAAAGAGCTATCAAAGAAGCAACACAAATAACTCTGTATAGTTCCATTTTTGTAGAAAGCTTTTTTCAGTCTTGTCTTGCGTAATATTTATTTATTTATTTTATTTCCGGTTTGATGACCGGGGAGGTCCACTGGGCTCAAGGAGCCTGTTTTCAGTGGAGGCCCGGGGAGAAAAGCTCCACATTACATACAAGTAAATCAAAACTTACAATTAGAATCATAGAATTATATACAGAGATGTAGTGAATTACAAATGCAAAAGATGAGCACTCTTCAAGACATACAGACATAGTTGATTAGAGAGCCATTTGTACAGCATATGGTTGAACTGAGGCAGCAGAATAATCTGAACAAAATACTAATAACTATCAAATTGTAACTTTTTCTGTTGGTAGTTACAAAGACTGAAAATTTGAAAGATAGTAGTAATTGGCTTTGTGGAAAGTGGGAGAAATAATGAAGGACAGTACTGTGTATACAATGTATACATTCAAGATAGTGGTGAAAGAAGAGAGAGGTAGTTGAGCAGTAGAGAAGGAGGTAGATGTTTAGCAGAAATAGATTCTGGTGTAAGCAGAGAGAGGCAGAAGTATGGATGAGAAAGAGGCAGTTGTTTTGTAGCAAAAGAGGAGTACACACATAGCATAGATAATTATCTTAGCTAATTAGCATCATCTAGAAAAGAGTAGAGATAGAAAGCTATGTACAGTATTTACATTATATACATTCAGGTTTGGTTGTTATATTACGTTGGATTCAGAGAGGGGCAGTGAAGAGGAAAATCAGCAGGTTGTAGAAGTAGATGTGGAAGTACATGAGTAGGAGACAATACAAGGATTAGGTAGGTAGAATGCAATTACATTTCCAGTTATGAGAGAGGTAGGAATGGAGCAGAGATTTGAAGTGTTCAAAGTTTTAGAGATTCGTAGTGGGGGTGGGAGAGTGTTCCATTTTTTGGCTAAGGAAAAGGATAGGAGAAGCTGGCCAGCAGGACGTTTTGGTTTGTATACAAAAAGTAGATTTTGTTGGGCAGATCTTAGGGGTCTAAGAGGTGTGTAAAATGGTAAGATATCTGTTAGGGCAGGGCATGCAGTAGGTTTAAAGATTAATTTGTGGGCTGTAAATATGTGTAAACATTGCTGACCACTCATTCTGAGTGCTGTTCTAATAAACTCATTGCCCTTAAAACAGACCATTATTCTGTAACAGCAATATTCTATCAGGTAATAATGAACACTGAGTTAATTTCCTGCTCATATAATGAGTGAGAGGAGATCAAAGGGCAGGCAGTACAAGGGCAGATTTTTTGAAAAGTGCCGTTAATTATTTTCTAGGAGATCAATTAATCAGCATCACTAAGTAGGGTTGCAGATTTTGCTTTCACAGCACAATCCCATATCATTACAGTTTTGTGGACTACGTCAATGACAGACAAAGTGTTGTGTTTTACAGTTAGGTATTTGAAGCAAGGATGTAGGTAAGCATACTCACAGTACTGAACTGTGTCCAGTTTTTCTGAGCAGCTTGTGCTAATGTCAACACTAAAAAAGCACAAACAGTTTAGAACTGAGTAAATGAATATTCACAGTATAGCAGTTCACAAACAATTCTTGTGCCAAAGGAATACATCTCAATAACTAGCTTTGTATGGCAGTTAATCATAAAAGTTGAAAAAAAAGTACATCTTTCCATGTATCCTGGGGTAGCATTTTGAGTGGTGAGTACATTTCTACACTGACAAGTGGGTACTGGAAGCAGCAACATTAGGTCTGAGTACAAAATGTAAATCTCTGGCTATACCCCTGATTTGAAGTAAGGCTTGTAAATGTATAAAAGTCATTAAACAATGGAAGGTAATAATATGAAATTGTGTACTTGCTAATTAACAAACAAACAAAGCTAGAAAAGGCATAATGACTATGCCCTATAGGGAAGAAACCATATACCAGAGTTAACATAGAATCCTAGTGGGACTCTAGAGAGGAAAAAATAGTATCCCACCTTGGCTGCCCATTATCAAAGTGAAAAATTGCTATTATAATTTAAACTGCTTTCTATTTCTTCCACTCACTTGTAAGATTGTGCATTCTGTCTTGAATGTTTTTGAAATGTCTCATCAATTGTAACTCCAGAAGACTGTCTTATGAATCCACAATGAGAGAAAAGATTATAGCAATAACCCACGCCTGGGTGTGGGTAATGCTAAATTTACCCACGGTTGGCGTGGTTTGGTCCCGAGGGTGAAGCCCGAGGGACCAAACAAAGCCAACCGTGGGTAAATTTAGCATTACCCACACCCAGAAGTGGGTTATTGCTATTATACCATGACATTATTTAAGAAAAGAAACTATTACTTTTCTTAAATAATGGCATAGTATAATGCCTGTTTGCTGCCCTTCCGCAGATGTCTGGCATCGCGGCAGTTCTGATGTACTGCGGCGCCTGCGCAGTACATCAGAGTTGAGCAAAAGCAACGGAGAAAGCAAGATCTCCGTTGCTTTTTTTTGTGTGTTTCGCTATGTTAAATGAGTTTAACATAGCGAGACAGTTTTAAAATAAGCAACGGATATCTCCGTTGCTTATTTTAAACTGTCTCGCTATGTTAAACTCATTTAACATAGCGAAAAAAAAGCAACGGAAATCTTGCTTTCTCCGTTGCTTTTTTTTAAAAACACTGTCTCGCTATGTTAAATGGGTTTAACATGGCGAGACAGCTAAAATAAGCAACGGAGATCTCCGTTGCTTATTTTAAACTGTCTCGCTATGTTAAACCCATTTAACATAGCGACAGTGTTTAAATCGAAGTTATACTAATGGAAAAAAGTCCGGGCGACCGGACCTTTTTCCATTAGTATAACTCGATTTACAATGGGCACGCTGGCCAATCAGCGTGCACGTTTTGGGGGGGGTCATGGTATAATATTATTTTGATCACCTGCAATTGTTCCTTGCATTTTTAAATGAAGCCCCAGTGATTTTTTTCTCTGTAAAAGCTGACTTTTGGGTTTTTTTTTATATTTGTTAACATTAAGGAGGTTTCTATTTTGTGACATCTGCCTCGACTATTCATGTTCCTTTAATTGCTCTCTGTGTACCATTGCAGTATCTTGCTGTGGAGAGCCTTTCATCCTGTTTGTGACTTTTGCAGAGTCGGGGTCCATAGAACCTCATATACTACTCACATGCAGGTATGCTAGTGTAGAAATAGCATACATTCTCCCTCTTAGATTCACAAGTAGGTACTAGGCTATCAGCCTAAGGGCCTACGTAAGCCTAGCCAACAAGGTTCCCTGATTACGCCACCCAAGAGTTATTTTCCTGTCGCCTGTCGAGCAGAGCCACAGAAGTGATCCCCGGGGTATATTTCCTATTTCCCATCCACTCATCAAAATTTTTCTTGAAGAGTGCTAATGAGGAACTTTGCTTGACATAGATGGGTAGCTTGTTCCAAAGTATGGGAAGTCTCTGGGACAGGAATCTATCCCTCCAGCATGTCCTGTTTACTGGGGTGAAAAGGTTTAGGTCTCTAGAGTGTGTAGCTCGGAGGGATTGGGATTTCTTTAGGTGTAGCATGTCCAACAGCACTGGGTTTGACATAGCTTTATATGTTAGGCAGAAATCACCCCAGAGTAGGCGATAGGCTACAGAGTAAAGCTGGAGTTTTTTGAGACGGTCAGTGTGGCATTTGTTTGAGGCCAGTAATCCTCTTTGTGAGGTACTTCTGTGGCCTTTCCAGCTGCTGCAGATGTCTTGTGAGGTACATTCCAAAAGGGGCATTGTACTCTATAATGGGTCTAATGAGTGTCAAGTAGATGGGAACAATGACCTCTTTTTTTTGTGATGAGGTGTGCCACGTAGAAGGATTTCCTGACTACTGTGGTGCTGTGATTATCAAAGGAGAGACTACTGCCCACCTGGGTCCCAGGGTCTCTTATCACACTTTCGGTGTTAAGTATACTACCACCTATGTTGTAGTTCATGGGTACAGAGTTTTTACCAAAGGGGATGACAATGCACTTTTTGGCATTGAGCTTGAGGCCATGGCTCTGACACCAAGCATCTGTCTCAGTGAGGCCCTTCTTTAGGATGTCCACACCATTTGGGGACTCAACCATGGCTCCTAGTTTGCAGTCATCTGCAAACTTCATTAGCCAAAGGCCTTCTGTGTTAGCCTGTACGTCAGAGAAGTAGACACCAAGCAGGAGAGGTCCCAGGGCTGAACCCTGTGGGACTCCACTTGTCACTGGTTTGAAGTCAGATTTGGAGTCTGCAACTTTTACAGTGTGGTTTCTGTCATGAGCCAGTTGGCAACCCATCTTGTGACGTAGGGATTTATACCTAGTTTAGTGAGTTTAGCTATAATTCCAGAATGGTGGATGGTGTCTAAAACCTTGGCAAGATCAATATAGGCTGTGTGAACCACCTTACCTTCATCTACGGCTTTGGTGACTGCCTCAAAAAAGTTGATCAGGTTCAGGAGGCATGATCTGCCGTTCACAAACCTGAAATGGGTGGGGTCCAGAGTTTGAAGGTTACCAATGTCTTTCTTTATGAGTTCCATGATGATACGTTCCATAGCCTTACAGACCAGGCTCATCAAGCTAATAGGGCGATAGTTCCTGGGATCAGTGGTGGCTCCCCCTTTGTGGAGTGGGATAACTGTCGCTGTGTGTCATTCAGTGGGCACAAAGCCTGATGTGAGGCTATGATTGAACATGGTGCTTAGGTGGGGAGCCAGTTCATTCTGAAGTTCATGTAAAACACAGACTGGGATGTTGTCTGGTCCCATGGATGCTGTGTTTTTGGCTTTAGAGAGTGCAGCTTTTACCTGCATAGCTGTCATTACAGGGACTCTGCATTCTTACTGTATAAATATGGGCCCTTTAGGGGATGAGAGGGGGGGTAAAGTTAGCACTGAACCTATCTGCCAGGATGTTGGCAATATCAGTTGGTTCTGTAATTTTCATGTCATTTTGCTGTAACTCAGAGCAGATCTGGGTGTTGCCAATGAGATTCTTGACATAGCTATAGAATGCTTTGTGGTTGTCCCTAGAATCAGTGGTGATTTTGCTTTTGTAGTTAGCTTTGGAGAATCTTATATGGGATCTCAGCTTCTTACTGAGGCTGACCAGAGAGCTCCTCCACTCATAGGATTGTACTCTCTTTTGCAACAATTTCTTCCTCCTGTTGTAGAGTTTGTTAATGGCAGGGGACCACTAGACTGGCTTCCTTTTTTGGAGGATAGCTCTAGGTTCTGTTTAGGATAGCATGATCTAAGCACTCGTGTAAGTACTTATAGAGTGCATTTGTGCAGGATTCATCAGTGGTAACTGTATTGTCCATCTGCATGGGTGTCATGAAGTTCGCCACTTCTGTCTTAAGAAGCATGAAGTTGGCTTTGGAGAATTTTTT